>NW_021166815.1:411301-446301 GCF_900634415.1 Cottoperca gobio | reverse complement strand
CTGTTCCCAGCTGGTACACATTTACAGCGCTACGCTAACACACACACACACACACACACACACTGCAGCCGTGAGAATGTGCGTGTGAAACCGTCAGACTCTGGTTCTCATGGTGACCTCACTGAGCACGGAGGCTCCTGATTGGTCGGTCTTTAGATAATGAGCAGAGATTGATTATTATTATCATTATTATTGTTATTATTATTATTATTATTATTATTATTATTATTATTATTATTATTATTATTATTATTATTATCATTGTTATACTATAGACAGGAAGGGACAGGAAAGAACAGGAAGTGACAGGAAAGAACAGGAAGTGACAGGAAGCGACAGGAAAGAACAGGAAGTGACAGGAAGTGACAGGAAGCGACAGGAAGTGACAGGAAGCGACAGGAGGCGACAGGAAGTGACAGGAAACGACAGGAAAGAACAGGAAGTTCCAGGAATCGACAGGAAAGAACAGGAAGCGACAGGAAAGAACAGGAAGTGGCAGGAAGCGACAGGAAGGAACAGGAAATGACAGGAAGTACACCGTTAGTGAAGCCGGTTCATGAACACAAGGGACTTTTATTTTGTAGTTTTTATACTTCGTTGCTGCAGTATTTGTACACAGTTTGTATAAAATTATTTTTTTCTTTCTTTGGGCTGCCTTTAGCTCCGAGTTTAATACCCAAACCAAGACAGAAAAACAAAATAAAGGAGACGGATTGTCCCATAAAAATGTCTCCATTCATCAGCTGAGATGTTGTTCCAAACTTTAGATCTGTCATTTTAGTTTCTGGAACATTTTAAAGACAAACACATGAGACGTTTCGAAGAAGGAGAAACAAGGGGAAGGAGAAGAAGAAGAAGGAGGAGAAGGAGAAGAAGAAGGAGAAGAAGAAGGAAAAGGAGAATAAGAAGGAGGAGAAGGAAAATAAGAAGAAGGAGAAGGAGGAGAAGAAGGAGAAGAAGAACAAGGAGTACAATAAGAAGAACAAGGAGAAGGAGAACAAGGAGAAGGAGGAGAAAAAGAAGGAAAAGAAGAAGAAGAAGGAGGAGAAGAAGAAGGAAGAAGGAGGAGAAGAACAAGGAGAAGAAGAACAAGGAGAAGAAAGAGAAGGAGAAGAAGAGGAACAAGAAGAACAAGGAGAAGGAGAAGAAGAAGAACAAGGAGAAGAAGAAGGAGAAGAAGAAGGAGAAGAAGAAGGAAAAGGAGAATAAGGAGGAGAAGGAAAATAAGAAGGAGAAGGAGGAGAAGAAGAAGGAAAATAAGAAGGAGAAGGAGGAGGAGGAGAAGGAGAAGAAGAACAAGGAGTACAATAAGAAGAACAAGGAGAAGGAGAACAAGGAGAAGGAGGAGAAGAAGGAGAAGAAGAAGGAAAATAAGAAGAAGGAGAAGAAGAACAAGGAGAAGAAGGAGAAGAAGAGGAACAAGAACAAGAAGAAGAAGGAGAAGGAAAAGGAGAATAAGAAGGAGGAGAAGGAAAATAAGAAGAAGGAGAAGGAGGAGAAGAAGGAGAAGAAGAACAAGGAGTACAATAAGAAGAACAAGGAGAAGGAGAACAAGGAGAAGGAGGAGAAGAAGGAGAAAAAGAAGGAAAAGAAGGAGGAGAAGAAGAAGGAAGAAGGAGGAGAAGAACAAGGAGAAGAAGAACAAGGAGAAGAAAGAGAAGGAGAAGAAGAGGAACAAGAAGAACAAGGAGAAGAAGGAGAAGAAGAAGAACAAGGAGAAGAAGGAGAAGAAGAAGGAGAAGAAGAAGGAAAAGGAGAATAAGAAGGAGGAGAAGGAAAATAAGAAGAAGGAGAAGGAGGAGAAGAAGAAGGAAAATAAGAAGAAGAAGGAGGAGGAGGAGAAGGAGAAGAAGAACAAGGAGTACAATAAGAAGAACAAGGAGAAGGAGAAGGAGGAGAAGAAGGAAAAGAAGGAGGAGGAGGAGAAGAAGAAGGAAAATAAGAAGAAGGAGAAGAAGGAGAAGAAGAACAAGGAGAAGAAAGAGAAGAAGGAGAAGAAGAGGAACAAGAACAAGAAGGAGAAGGAGAAGAAGAAGGAGAAGAAGAAGGAAAAGGAGAATAAGAAGGAGGAGAAGGAAAATAAGAAGAAGGAGAAGAAGGAGAAGAAGAACAAGGAGTACAATAAGAAGAACAAGGAGAAGGAGAACAAGGAGAAGGAGGAGAAGAAGGAGAAAAAGAAGGAGAAGAAGAAGAAGGAGGAGAAGAAGAAGGAAGAAGGAGGAGAAGAACAAGGAGAAGAAGAACAAGGAGAAGAAAGAGAAGGAGAAGAAGAGGAACAAGAAGGAGAAGGAGAAGGAGAAGAAGAAGAAGAACAAGGAGAAGGAGAAGAAGAAGGAAAAGGAGAATAAGAAGGAGGAGAAGGAAATAAGAAGGAGAAGGAGGAGGAGGAGAAGAAGGAAAATAAGGAGGAGGAGAAGGAGAAGAAGAACAAGGAGTACAATAAGAAGAACAAGGAGAAGGAGAAGAAGGAGAAGAAGAAGGAAAAGAAGAAGGAGGAGGAGAAGAAGAAGGAAAATAAGAAGAAGGAGAAGAAGGAGAAGAAGAACAAGGAGAAGAAAGAGAAGAAGAAGAAGGAGAAGAAGAGGAACAAGAACAAGAAGAAGAAGAACAAGGAGAAGAAGAAGGAGGAGAAGGAGAAGAAGAAGAAGAAGAAGGAGAAGAAGGAGGAGGAGGAGAAGAAGTAGAAGAAAGAGAAGTATAAAGAGAAGGAGGAGGAGGAGAACAAGGAGAAGAAGAAGGAGAAGAAGGAGAAGAAGAAAAGAGGAGTAAACAGCAACATGATGCAGATGTAACAGATAAACAGACAGGCTGCTGCTCTTTATTAGATTGGACTGCTGCTGTCTGACACACACACACACACACACACACACACAGCGGTCATTATTTATAGGCCTGTGCGTCAGAGGGATAGATGTAAAGACAGGTAGAGATAAACAAGTTCTTCTTCATTAGTGTTTCTATGCACCTGTTTTTATTTTCAATATGTGCAGAAACAAAAAAGAGTGTTTGTTTGTGTTTGTGTGTATATGTGTGTAGCAAATAAAATACAATTTATTTATATAAATATCACAAATGACATATTTGTATCAGTGGGCTTTACAGACTGTACAGGATACGAAAACCTCTGTCCTTAGACCCTCTGTCCTTAGACCCTCTATCCTTAGACCCTCTGTCCTCAGACCCTCTGTCCTTAGACCTTATGTCCTTAAACCTTCTGTCCTTACACCCTCTGTCCTTAGACCTTCTGTCCTAAGACCCTCTGTCCTTAGACCCTCTGTCTTTAGACCCTCTGTCTTTAGACCCTCTGTCCTTACTCCTTCTGTCCTTACACCCTCTGTCCTTACACCCTCTGTCCTTACACCCTCTGTCCTTAGACCCTCTGTCCTTAGACCTTCTGTCCTTAGACCCTCTGTCCTCAGACCCTCTGTCATTACACCCTCTGTCCTTACACTCTCTGTCCTTAGACCCTCTGTCCTTACACCCTCTGTCCTTAGACCCTCTGTCCTTAGACCCCCTGTCTTTACACCCTCTGTCCTCAGACCCTCTGTCCTTAGACCTTCTGTCCTTAGACCTTCTATCCTTAGACCCTCTGTCTTTACACCCTCTGTCCTCAGACCCTCTGTCCTTAGACCTTCTCTCCTTAGACCTTCTGTCCTTAGACCCTCTGTCCTCAGACCCTCTGTCTTTAGACCCTCTGTCCTCAGACCCTCTGTTCTTACACCCTCTGTATTTACACCCTCTGTCATTAGACCTTCTGTCCTTAGACCCTCTGTCCTTAGACCTTCTGTCTTTAGACCCTCTGTCCTTAGACCTTCTGTCCTTAGACCCTCTGTCCTTAGACCCTCTGTCTTTACACCCTCTGTCCTCAGACCCTCTGTCCTTAGACCTTCTGTCCTTAGACCTTGCGTCCTTAGACCCTTTGTCTTTACACCCTCTGTCCTCAGACCTTCTGTCCTTAGACCCTCTGTCCTTAGACCCCCTGTCTTTACACCCTCTGTCCTCAGACCCTCTGTCCTTAGACCTTCTCTCCTTAGACCCTCTGTCTTTAGACCCTCTGTCTTTAGACCCTCTGTCCTCCGACCCTCTGTCATTACACCCTCTGTCTTTACACCCTCTGTCCTCACACCCTCTGTCCTTAGACCTTCTGTCCTCAGACTTTCTGTCCTTAGACCCTCTGTCATTAGACCCTCTGTCCTCCGACCCTCTGTCTTTACACCCTCTGTCCTCACACCCTCTGTCCTTAGACCTTCTGTCCTTAGACCCTCTGTCCTTAGACCCTCTGTCTTTACACCCTCTGTCCTCAGACCCTCTGTCCTTAGACCTTCTGTCCTTAGACCTTATGTCCTTAGACCCTCTGTCCTTAGACCCTTGCATCGCACAAGGAAAAACTTCCTAAAGGAAACCAACAATTAAAGGGGGAAACATTCTAAACCTGAGAGAGAGGCTGAGGAGGGATCCCTCTCCCAGGACGGACAGACGTGCAATAGATGTCGTGTGTACACGATAAACAACATCGTAAAAATACAACATCCATGTGACAGAACTGATGATGTGATCGAATATAAAAAAGAAAGGATGAATCCAGGATAATGTCAAAAAGGCTTCCTGCTGTCTCCAAAAAGATAAAATATCTATTAACGTGGGCGTCAGGCAGGACCATAACAACAGGACCAGAACAGCAGGACCAGAACAAACAACAGGACCAGAACAACAGGCGCAGCCACGATTCATGATCCAGACGTAAACTTTATCAGTGGCAACCTGCCACGTGAAAGACACAGAAACTCCGGGGATGATGCTGAGTTAGTAACCTACATTTACATAAATGCATACATATAGGGAGAGGAGAGAGGGCGGAGGAGAGAGGGAGGAGGAGAGAGGAAGAGGAGAGAGGGAGGAGGCGAGAGGAGAGAGGTGTCCGCCAGCAGTCTAAGCCGTCTAATGTTAAATTCCTTGTTGTCATTTTCTTGGACGTCTTTAATAAAAACACAAACCGTTCATTTCTTCTTCTGTGTGATTATTAGTGAAACTAAAAATATCTGCGAACAATATTTATACAACAATATAAAGTATTTAAAAAAAAAAAACACAGAGTATAAAATATAAAACACAGAATAATAACCAGTATATGATGTTTTTGTGGTCAGGAGTGACGGGCGTGGTGGAGATGGACGAGTTCGGGGACAGACAGATGGACTTTGCTCTGTGGGACACCATCGATGTGGAGTCTGGAGAGTTTCAGGTAAAACAAAAACTTCATATTGTTTATTAAATAACTGCAAATACACTGTCGGACATGCAGAACAATATACAGTTAGGTCCATAAATATTTGGACATTGACACAATTTTCATCATTTTGGCTCTGTACTCGACCACAATGGACTTGACATTAAACAATCAATATGTACTTTAAGTGCAGACTTTCAGCTTTAATTTGAGGGTATTTACATCCAAATCAGATGAATGGTGGAGGAATTACAACACATTTTATACATGGTATCCCCTTTTTAAGGGACCAAAAGTAATTAGACAAAGTAACATAATCATAAATCACATAAGTCGCTTTTAATATTTGGTTGCAAATCCTTTGCAGTCAATGACAGCCTGAAGTCTGGAACCCATAGCCCTCACCAGACACTGGATTTGGTTCCCGGTGATGCTCTGCCAGGCCTCTACTGCAGCTGTCTTAACTTCCTGCTTCTTCTTTGGACAGTTTCCCTTCGTGTGTTTATGAATTACCTCGCGGGCCGTACACACAAATGCCCCCCAAATACACGTGAACGCCCCCCTTTCTAAAATATTGCTTCCAGCGAACGCCCCCGTTGAGAGCCCCTGGTCTACGGGAACACAGCACGACTCCATGTTGGTGCCGGTCGTTTGTTGACGTTAGTGAACTTAATTTCTGAGCTAACTTGAGCTAATGGTGCACACGGCAGCTCAGTGCGTAGGGACTTGGCTTAGGAACTGGAGGGTCTCCGATTGGACCAAGTACGGAGGTGGGCTGGTGTTTTGAAAGGTTCACCTCCTGGGCACTGTACCCCCACGCTGCTCCCGGGCATGAAGCTGCACACTGCTCCTGACACTAGGATCAGAGTCTACATTTCACTTAGTACATGTGTGACGATTAACAGAGGATTCAAAATCCTACATTTCTATGTCCACTCTGTCGGCAAGTGTCCCGAGACCTTCACATAGAAATCATTATAAAACACAGAGAAAGTCGGTTGAATTCACGTTTTGTCAAAAAAGATTAATGCATGTAAAACGTTACACAAAGAACCTGAAGCTAGTTTAATAAATAACTGGGCTTAGTCAGAGGTAAACTTCTAAAGAGTGGCACGAGAGAGCAATGGGAGGGAGCGGAGGGAGAGAACGATGGGAGAGAGCGATGGGAGAAATAGAAGAGAGTGACGGGAGAGAGCAGAGACAGATAAGAGAGCGTCAGTTGAGAGAGCGACCGGAGAGAGCGACCGGAGAGAACAGAGACAGATAAGAGAGTGTCAGTTGAGAGAGCGACCGGAGAGAGCGACGGGAGAGATAGAAGAGAGTGACGGGAGAGAGCAGAGACAGATAAGAGAGCGTCAGATGATAGAGCGACCGGAGAGAGCGACGGGAGAGATAGAAGAGAGTGACGGGAGAGAGCAGAGACAGATAAGAGAGCGTCAGTTGAGAGAGCGACCGGAGAGAGCGACGGGAGAGAGCAGAGACAGATAAGAGAGTGTCAGTTGAGAGAGCGACCGGAGAGAGCGACGGGAGAGATAGAAGAGAGTGACGGGAGAGATAGAAGAGAGTGACGGGAGAGAGCAGAGACAGATAAGAGAGCGTCAGATGAGAGAACGACCGGAGAGAGCGACGGGAGAGATAGAAAAGAGCGACGGGAGAGAGCAGAGACAGAAGAGAGAGCGACCGGAGAGAGAGACAGGAGAGAGCGGCGGGAGAGATAGAAGAGAATGACGGGAGAGGGCGACAGCTTTTTACTGAATTTGTTTTTCTCGATTCTCAGTGACTTGAAGAAAAACAAGTTCAAGTTGTACAAAAGAAAGTTCCACACATCTCACAATAACGGCTGACACACTTAACCTCGGTGTGTTTACTGTTCACCAGCAGCATCCAGCTGTAAATTGATTCAGAAACTTAGAAGATAAAAGTTAAACAAACTACTAATTGTACACGTCATAAAATTGTCAATCTATCATGCGATATGGCACATATAATGTGTGTGTGTGTGTGTGTGTGTGTGTGTGTGTGTGTGTGTGTGTGTGTGTGTGTGTGTGTGTGTGTGTGTGTGTGTGTGTGCGCAGGTGGTGTGTGTGTATAACAGCAGTATGAACCAGCTAATCATGCAGGGTGGGCGGAGCTTCCAGTGGCCCGGGGGCTCTCCACCTGCAGACGTGCCCGAGTGCGGCTTCAAGAACGACAAACCCGCCTGCCTCGCACGTACGTGGAGAATAATATAATATTTTAAAGCAGTTTTATGACATGGACATCAGAGCAGCTTCAGTTAGCTGAGGAACTTGAGGGGTTCAATTAAATCAGAGTCATTAAGTCTCAGCACCTTCTGTCCGTCCTCTCCAGGTACGGTGACCATGCATCAGATGATTGCCATAGTGATCTGCTTCGTCTTCGTCATCATCGTCACCGTGACGGTCTTCATCTACAGGTGAGACTTTCACACCTGTCTGCACCTGTGAGCCACTTCACTCCACGTTAAAACACAGAGGACGAAAGCAGGGCCGGCGCTAAACTGAGGAAATGTTGACTGTTGTGTTCTTACATTTCCCCAAATGTTCCAGAGAAATGTTTTTAATAACACTCCCTGTGTTCTATATCCGGAAAAATGTTTAACGTTTCCTCTCTCTCCTGTCATGGTGTCATCAGTCCTGTGTTGTATATGTAGTGAGACAGAGACATGTGTAATGTTCCTGAAGGTAACGTTTCCTCTCTCCTGTCATGGTGTCATCAGTCCTGTGTTGTATATGTAGTGAGACAGAGAAATGTGTAATGTTCCTGAAGGTAACGTTTCCTCTCTCTCCTGTCATGGTGTCGTCTCCCCTTTGAGCAGCGTCAATGTTGTCAGGGTCAGAGTCAGAGTGAGAGTCAGGGTGAGAGTGAGGGTGAGAGTGAGAGTGAGGGTGAGAGTCAGAGTGAGGGTGAGAGTCAGAGTGAGTGTCAGAGTGAGTCAGAGTGAGGGTGAGAGTGAGAGTCAGGGTCAGAGTCAAAGTGAGGGTGAGAGTCAGGGTGAGGGTCAGGATGAGAGTGAGGGTGAGAGTGAGAGTGAGGGTGATAGTCAGAGTGAGAGTGAGAGTGAGGTTGAGAGTCAGAGTGAGTCAGGGTCAGAGTCAGGGTGAGAGTCAGAGTCAGGGTGAGAGTGAGGGTGAGAGTCAGAGTGAGAGTCAGAGTGAGGGTCAGAGTGAGAGTCAGAGTGAGGGTGAGGGTGAGAGTCAGAGTGAGAGTCAGAGTTTGTCAGATTCAGAGTGAGAGTGAGGATTAGAGTGAGAGTCAGAGTGAGAGTCAGAGTGAGAGTCAGAGTTTGTCAGATTCAGAGTGAGAGTGAGGATTAGAGTGAGAGTCAGAGTGAGGGTCAGAGTGAGAGTGAGGGTGATAGTCAGAGTGAGAGTGAGGTTGAGAGTCAGAGTGAGAGTCAGAGTGAGTCAGGGTCAGAGTCAGGGTGAGAGTCAGAGTCAGGGTGAGAGTGAGGGTGAGAGTCAGAGTGTCAGAGTGAGAGTCAGAGTGAGGGTGAGGGTCAGAGTGAGAGTCAGAGTGAGGGTGAGAGTCAGAGTGAGAGTCAGAGTTTGTCAGATTCAGAGTGAGAGTGAGGATTAGAGTGAGAGTCAGAGTGAGAGTGAGAGTCAGAGTGAGAGTGAGGGCGAGGGAGAGAGTCAGAGTGAGAGTCAGGGTCAGAGTCAAAGTGAGGGTGAGAGTCAGGGTGAGGGTCAGGATGAGAGTGAGGGTGAGAGTGAGGGTGAGAGTCAGGGTCAGAGTGAGAGTCAGAGCGAGAGTGAGGGTGAGAGTCAGAGTGAGAGTCAGAGTGAGAGTCAGAGTGAGGGTCAGAGTGAGAGTGAGGTTGAGAGTCAGAGTGAGAGTCAGAGTGAGTCAGGATCAGAGTGAGAGTGAGGGTGATAGTCAGAGTGAGAGTGAGAGTGAGGTTGAGAGTCAGAGTGAGAGTCAGAGTGAGTCAGAGTCAGAGTCAGGGTGAGAGTGAGGGTGAGAGTCAGAGTCAGGGTGAGAGTGAGGGTGAGAGTCAGAGTGTCAGAGTGAGAGTCAGAGTGAGGGTCAGAGTGAGAGTGAGGGTGATAGTCAGAGTGAGAGTGAGGTTGAGAGTCAGAGTGAGAGTCAGAGTGAGTCAGGGTCAGAGTCAGGGTGAGAGTCAGAGTGAGGGTGAGAGTCAGAGTGAGAGTCAGAGTGAGGGTGAGGGTCAGAGTGAGAGTCAGAGTGAGAGTGAGGGTGAGAGTCAGAGTGAGAGTCAGAGTTTGTCAGATTCAGAGTGAGAGTGAGGATTAGAGTGAGAGTCAGAGTGAGAGTCAGAGTGAGAGTGAGGGCGAGGGAGAGAGTCAGAGTGAGAGTCAGGGTCAGAGTCAAAGTGAGGGTGAGAGTCAGGGTGAGGGTCAGGATGAGAGTGAGGGTGAGGGTGAGAGTCAGGGTCAGAGTGAGAGTCAGAGTGAGAGTCAGAGTGAGGGTCAGAGTGAGAGTGAGGTTGAGAGTCAGAGTGAGAGTCAGAGTGAGTCAGGATCAGAGTGAGAGTGAGGGTGATAGTCAGAGTGAGAGTGAGGTTGAGAGTCAGAGTGAGAGTCAGAGTGAGTCAGAGTCAGGGTGAGAGTGAGGGTGAGAGTCAGAGTCAGGGTGAGAGTGAGGGTGAGTGTCAGAGTGAGAGTCAGAGTGAGAGTCAGAGTGAGGGTGAGAGTCAGAGTGAGAGTGAGGGTGAGAGTCAGAGTGAGAGTCAGAGTTTGTCAGATTCAGAGTCAGGGTGAGGGTTAGAGTCAGAGTGAGAGTCAGAGTGAGAGTGAGCGCGAGGGAGAGAGTGAGAGTGGTAGTTTTTTTATATTTACAGCTCACTTTTCACATTGAGGAGCTCTTTTATTAAATAAACTAAACGTTTATGTTATTTATCTCATTATGTGCACATTTCAGTGTTTACTGTGTTGCTTTGCACATTCACACTCTGCTCTCCGCGGACCACACATGCGCACACACCTACAGTCAGAGACAGGCAGAGCCCAGGCAGCATCCTCCAAAGCAGTAAACCCAGCGGAAACACTGGTGACGCTCAGTGAGCAGCCACCGCTCATTCTCTGTGCCAGTCCCCCCTCACCTTTCTCTCTCTTTCTCTCTCATATAAACATTGACTACACTCTACACAAACACATGTCATTCACTGTACACACACACACGCGCACACACACACCTTTCTGTTGAACAGGAAGTTAAAGCTGGAGAGCGAGCTGGCTGCTCAGCTGTGGAGAGTTTCCTGGGACAACGTCCAGATGAGCAACCTGGATAAAGTCCTGAGGAGAGCCTGCAGCAGACTGACCATGTCTCTGGTAACACACACACACACACACACACACACACACATAAAAACACACACACACACACACACACACAGCTACTGACTGGACTCTTGATTCTCTGCAGAAAGGATCCAACTGCGGCTCTCTGATGACCATGGAGGGAAACTTCCAGATTTACACCAAAACCGGATACTACAAGGTCTAACACCACCTTACACCAACTTACACCACCATACACCATCTTACACCACCTTACTTCACCTTACGCCACCTTACATCGCCTTAGTCCACCTTACACCACCGTACTCCACCTTACTCCACCTTACACCACCTTCATTCTTCTGATTATATCCTGCAGGGCAACCTGGCAGCCATCAAGTATATCAACAAGAAACGCATCGAACTGACGAGGAAGGTTCTGTTTGAACTAAAACATGTAAGAACTCCATCAATCTACCTACATACTGACCTACCAGCTGACCTACCAGCTGACCTAGTATACATTGTTTGGGGGTTCAGTGCTGTGCTTGTACAATTTTGAGGGTCTGGGTCGGAGTGGCACATACCCACAGATCTACCTACTTATCAACTGACCTACCTAATGACAGACAGACGAACCAACCTGCCTACCTAACTACTGACATACCGTCCAGCCTACTGACCTACCTACGTAGATTGAGTATCTAACTTGGGGCTTCTGAACCTTGCTTGTATGATGTTAATGGTTTTTGGTCAGATTTGAAACAGTAGCTTTTACAGATGCGAGATGTTCAGAATGAGCACCTGACCCGCTTCATCGGCGCCTGCATCGACCCACCAAACATGTGCATCATCACAGAGTACTGTCCCAGAGGCAGTCTGCAGGTACAGCACTCTATCAACCCTTTATACATCTCTATCAGCCTTTATACCCCTTTATCAGCCTTTATACATCTCTATCAGCCTTTATACCCCTCTATCAACCATTTATATCCCTCTATCAGCCCTTTATATCCCTCTATAAGCCTTTATACATCTCTATCAGCCTGTATTCCCCTCTATCAGCCCTGTATACCCCTCTATCAGCCTTTATACATCTCTATCAGCCTTTATACCCCTCTATCAGCCCTTTATACCCCTCTATCAGCCTTTATATCCCTCTATCAGCCTTTATACATCTCTATCGGCCTTTATACCCATCTATCAACCATTTATATCCCTCTATCAGCCTGTATACCCCTCTATCAGCCCTTTATACTCCTCTATCAGCCTTTATACATATCTATCAGCCTTTATACCCCTCTATCAGCCCTTTATATCCCTCTATCAAGCATTTACATCCCTCTATCAGCCTTTATACATCTCTATCAGCCTTTATACATCTCTATCAGCCTTTATACCCCTCTATCAGCTCTTTATATCCCTCTATCAGCCTTTATATCCCTCTATCATCCCTTTATACATCTCTATCAGCCTTTATATCCCTCTATCAGCCTTTATACCCCTCTATCAGCCCTGCAACATTTCTCTCTCAGTTATGGTTCTGTATCGGTACTGTAACCTAGCAACCCCCCGGCACGGTAACCTAGCAACGTGAACATGTGTCAGCCCGTAGGTTGGTGCGTGGGATGCCAGATGACCGCCGGAGCTATAAATGTCCGATTAACAAAGAGCAAGTCGGGGTGGGGGGGTTAGCAGGAAGACACAACCAGAGCCCCAGTCATACGTGGGGGGGGGTGTGTAATGATTATTTAATATTATTTAATACCTGAGGATTATTCATTACACAAGGGGAATTTAACAAGAAATAAACTAATAATAATCAGACGATACAAATGTGACAAAGATGATCAAATCTTTACAATCAGAGGAACTTTAAATATGAAGACATATCAGCTGAAATTTCCCCACTTCATTACTCACACTAACACAATTACATTTATATTACAAGTGTTCATGTTTAATATGTAAATGAGGCACTATGTAATGTAACTGTTGGTGACTTTAGGAGAAATCTACACACACACAAAGTTAGTGACAAACTCTGAATGGGATTCTGATGTTTTCTTTACACTCGTCTGACAGAAGATGTTCTGGAAGATAAATGGCCCAAAATCACAAAAACAATATTATTTAGTGTTATTATTTAAACACTCACAGGACTCGTGTTACATGAGTCCTCTCGTAATCTGTGACAATCAGGAGGTCGTTATGAGTTAACATTTCACCACTAATTACCAAAACAAAGTCATGTGATGATGTTAGTCCCGTTGTCTGGTCCTGGTTTTTATTTTATTCCTGCGTTGCTAACTTTTTAGGGGGGGGGGGGGGGGGTACATCCTGTTGTTCAGGAGGAGGCTCATTAATCACATGAAACACACACACACACGCACAGCGCACAGCCACAGATGTGTTTATGATACAGCTGCGTGTCGACTACACACAATCAAATTAGTCTGTGTGTGTGTGTGAGTGTGTGTGGCTGTGTGTGTGTGTGTCTGTGTGTGTGTGTGTGTGTGTGTGTGTGTGTGTCTCTCTGTGTGTGTGTGTGTGTCCTGCAGGACCTGATGGAGAGCGAAAGCATCACTCTCGACTGGATGTTCAGATATTCTCTCATCACTGATATCGTCAAGGTAACAGCCTGTCAGCAGGGGGGGCTTCTTCTTGTGTTGTGTCACTTCCTGTAAAACGTTTTCAGAGCACTCAATAGTTAAATATCTTCGTCTACATACATATTTCATGCTTTAAGTCAAAGTATATTCACCTTTTCAAAATAAAATCTTGTATTTATTTATCAGATTCTCTCTTTAAAGCAGCATCATGCAGTAATCTGTGGTAAATTAATGTTAATGTTGTTGTTGTTGTTGTTGTTGTCTTGTATTCTGTAGCACCTTGAGATTGCTTTTAGCCATGAAAGGCGCTTACAAATCAAATGTATTATTATTATTATTATTATTATTATTAACGTGTATTTGTTATGATTACATTATTATAACATCAAGACACAACATGTAGCATCAAGCTAACGTTATTAACCCGGCTCCGCTACCCGCCAGCCTCCCCCCACCCTGGGCCTGAAACCCTCCTCCCAGCGATCGAAAGCTCCTCGCAGCATAGCTAACAGCTAATTAGCTAATGGCAGCTACTGTTAGCAGCAGTTAGTGTTACTTAAGCAACAAGTACAGCTTTCTGTCCATCAGGAAACTTTGTAAATCAAGGCCTGACGCACTTATGTGCACCAGACATAAACTGTGTAGAATATTAAAGACATAACGGAAGTTTTGGAGGCTTCTCATAGGCCAGTATAATTAGATCAGGATGTGTT
Organism: Cottoperca gobio; assembly: GCF_900634415.1. Classification (NCBI taxonomy): domain Eukaryota; kingdom Metazoa; phylum Chordata; class Actinopteri; order Perciformes; family Bovichtidae; genus Cottoperca; species Cottoperca gobio. The sequence goes on along the minus strand of NW_021166815.1, from coordinate 432,488 downwards.
TAAGGACCCTCATGAGATACAGACCTGGGGAGAAGCTGCTCCTGAGGCCTAAAAAGTGACTGAAGGTCTGACGAGCGTCTGTGACTTTAAGTCCTTAATAATCTGTATAACAAATGTTTATTGTTGTTGTTGTTCTGTTATCAGGGCATGTTGTTCCTCCACAACAGCGTCATCGTGTCCCACGGTAACCTGAAGTCGTCTAACTGCGTTGTGGACAGCCGCTTTGTCCTGAAGATCACGGACTACGGCGTGGAGAGTCTGCGAACCGCAAGCTGCCCTGAGGACTCGCACGCTCACTACGCACGTACGACACACATCTATAGATATATTTATACATATCATTATGTTACTATGTTACATAACTACTAAATATCGATTTTCACAATTTTAACTCTTAAAAAGCTTGTTTGTTTACCTAAATGCTACTGTTGTTGTTTATGAAAAATATATGTTTTTTGATATTATTAGCTACAACAATATTTGTTCAATATTAGATTAAATCACAATTCAGAATTATTAATACCATTTGACTGAATGAGTCAGTTAGCTTAGCATAATGACATATATCGCTCTTTTATTTAATTTATTTAATTTAATTTAATCTAGGAATACACGGAAATAAAACTACATTTAAGAGTAGTTTTACCTTTTCAGCTTCAGAAGTGATGCTAGCTCCTGATGCTACAGTGACACCAGTTACTGTGTTTGCCCACTACTGCAGGTAAACTGTGGACGGCTCCAGAGCTGCTGAGGACAGAGTCCCCCCCCCCCTGTGGGACTCAGAAAGGAGACGTTTACAGCTTCAGTGTCATCCTGCAGGAGGTGGCTCTGCTGAGAGGAGTGTTTTACCTTGACACACACACGCTGACCCCTAAAGGTAGCAGCTTTCCTTTCAACACATATAAAACAAGGGGAGGGCCACGCAACAAACCAGTCAGGTCCTCGCAACAAAATGAATCAGGTCCCCCACAACAAACCGAATCAGGTCCCTGCAACAAACCAAAACAGGTCCTCACAACGAACCAAATCAGGTCCCCACAACGAACCAAATCAGGTCCTCGCAACAAACCGAATCATGTCCTCACAACGAACCAAATCAGGTCCCCTCAATGAACCAAATCAGGTTCTCGCAACAAACCGAATCCTGTCCTCGCAACAAACAGAATGAAGTCCCCCACAACAAACCAAATCAGGTCCTCGCAACAAACTGAATCATGTCCTCGCAACAAGCCGAATCAGGTCCTCGCAACAAACAGAATCAGGTTCTCGGAACAAACCGAATCAGGTCCTCGCAAAAAAACTAAACAGGTCCCCACAATGAATCAAATCAGGTCCCTACAACAAACCAAATCATGTCCTCGCAACAAACCGAATCATGTCCTCGCAACAAACAGAATCATGTCCTCGCAATAAACCGAATCATGTCCTCACAACGAACCAAATCAGGTCCCCACAATGAACCAAATCAGGTTCTCGCAACAAACCAAATCCTGTCCTCGCAACAAACAGAATGAGGTCCCCACAACAAACTAAAAATCAGGTCCTCGCAACAAACCGAATCATGTCCTCGCAACAAACCGAATCATGTCCTTGCAACGAACCGAATCAGGTCCTCGCAACAAACCGAATCATGTCCACGCAACAAACCGAATCATGTCCTCGCAATAAACCGAATCATGTCCTCGCAACAAACAGAATCATGTCCTCGCAATAAACCGAATCATGTCCTCGCAACAAACACAATGAGGTCCCCCACAACAAGCCAAATCAGCTCCTCGCAACAAACCGAATCATGTCCTCCCAAAAAACAGAATCAGGTTCTCGCAACAAACCAAAACAGGTCCCCACAACAAACCAAAACAGGTCACCACAACAAACCAAATCAGGTCCCCTACAATGAACCAAATCAGGTCCCCCACAACAAACCAAATCATGTCCTCGCAATAAACCAAATCAGGTCCTTGCAACGAACCAAATCAGGTCCCCACAATGAACCAAATCAGGTTCTCGCAACAAACCAAATCATGCCCTCGCGACAAACAGAATGAGGTCCCCACAACAAACTAAAAATCAGGTCCTCGCAACAAACCGAATCATGTCCTCGCAACAAACCAAATCATATCCTTGCAACGAACCGAATCAGGTCCTCGCAACAAACCGAATCATGTCCACGCAACAAACCGAATCATGTCCTCGCAATAAACCGAATCATGTCCTCGCAACAAACAGAATTATGTCCTCGCAATAAACCGAATCATGTCCTCGCAACAAACACAATGAGGTCCCCCACAACAAGCCAAATCAGCTCCTCGCAACAAACCGAATCATGTCCTCCCAACAAACAGAATCAGGTTCTCGCAACAAACCAAAACAGGTCCCCACAACAAACCAAAACAGGTCCCCACAACAAACCAAATCAGGTCCTTGCAACAAACAGAATGAGGTCCTCGCAACAAATCAAAACAGGTCCCCCACAACAAATCAAATGAGGTCCTCACAACAAACAGAATCAGGTTCTCGCAACAAACCGAATCATGTCCACGCAACAAATCAAATCATGTCCTCCCAATAAACTGAATCATGTCCTCGCAATAAACCGAATCATGTCCTCGCAACAAACAGAATCAGGTTCTCGCAACAAACCGAATCATGTCCTCGCAACAAACAGAATCAGGTTCTCGCAACAAACCAAAACAGGTCCCCACAACAAACCAAAATAGGTCACCACAACAAACCAAATCAGGTCCCCTACAATGAATCAAATCAGGTCCCCCACAACAAACCAAATCATGTCCTCGCAATAAACCAAATCAGGTCCTTGCAACAAACCGAATCATGTCCTCGCAACAAACAGAATCAGGTTCTCGCAACAAACCAAAACAGTGCCCCACAACAAACCAAATCAGGTCCCCTACAATGAACCAACTCAGGTCCCCCACAACAAACCAAAACAGGTCCCCACAACAAACCAAAACAGGTCACCACAACAAACCAAATCAGGTCCCCTACAATGAACCAAATCAGGTCCCCCACAACAAACCAAATCATGTCCTCGCAATAAACCAAATCAGGTCCTTGTAACGAACCAAATCAGGTCCCCACAATGAACCAAATCGGGTTCTCGCAACAAACCAAATCATGTCCTCGCAACAAACAGAATCAGGTTCTCGCAACAAACCAAAACAGGTCCCCACAACAAACCAAAATAGGTCACCACAACAAACCAAATCAGGTCCCCTACAATGAATCAAATCAGGTCCCCCACAACAAACCAAATCATGTCCTCGCAATAAACCAAATCAGGTCCTTGCAACAAACCGAATCATGTCCTCGCAACAAACAGAATCAGGTTCTCGCAACAAACCAAAACAGTGCCCCACAACAAACCAAATCAGGTCCCCTACAATGAACCAACTCAGGTCCCCCACAACAAACCAAAACAGGTCCCCACAACAAACCAAAACAGGTCACCACAACAAACCAAATCAGGTCCCCTACAATGAACCAAATCAGGTCCCCCACAACAAACCAAATCATGTCCTCGCAATAAACCAAATCAGGTCCTTGTAACGAACCAAATCAGGTCCCCACAATGAACCAAATCGGGTTCTCGCAACAAACCAAATCATGTCCTCGCAACAAACCAAATCATGTCCTTGCAATGAACCGAATCAGGTCCTCGCAACAAACGGAATCATGTCCATGCAACAAACGGAATCATGTCCTCGCAATAAACCGAATCATGTCCTCGCAACAAACAGAATCATGTCCTCGCAATAAACCGAATCATGTCCTCGCAACAAACACAATGAGGTCCCCCACAACAAGCCAAATCAGCTCCTCGCAACAAACCGAATCATGTCCTCCCAAAAAACAGAATCAGGTTCTCGCAACAAACCAAAACATGTCCCCACAACAAACCAAAACAGGTCACCACAACAAACCAAATCAGGTCCCCTACAATGAACCAAATCAGGTCCCCCACAACGAACCAAATCAGGTCTCCACAATGAACCAAATCAGGTTCTCGCAACAAACCAAATCCTGTCCTCGCAACAAACAGAATGAGGTCCCCACAACAAACTAAAAATCAGGTCCTCGCAACAAACCGAATCATGTCCTCGCAACAAACCGAATCATGTCCTCCCAACAAACAGAATCAGGTTCTCGCAACAAACCAAAACAGGTCCCCACAACAAACCAAAACAGGTCACCACAACAAACCAAATCAGGTCCCCTACAATGAACCAAATCAGGTCCCCCACAACAAACCAAATCATGTCCCCACAACAAACCAAATCAGGTCCTTGCATAAACAGAATGAGGTCCTCGCAACAAATCAAAACAGGTCCCCCACAACAAATCAAATGAGGTCCTCACAACAAACAAAATCATATCCTCGCAATAAACTGAATCAGGTCCTCGCAACAAACAGAATCAGGTTCTCGCAATAAACCGAATCACGTCCTCGCAACAAACACAATGAGGTCCCCCACAACAAGCCAAATCAGCTCCTCGCAACAAACCGAATCATGTCCTCCCAACAAACAGAATCAGGTTCTCGCAACAAACCAAAACAGGTCCCCACAACAAACCAAAACAGGTCACCACAACAAACCAAATCAGGTCCCCTACAATGAACCAAATCAGGTCCCCCACAACAAACCAAATCATGTCCTCGCAATAAACCAAATCAGGTCCTTGCAACGAACCAAATCAGGTCCCCACAATGAACCAAATCAGGTTCTTGCAACAAACCAAATCCTGCCCTCGCGGCAAACAGAATGAGGTCCCCACAACAAACTAAAAATCAGGTCCTCGCAACAAACCGAATCATGTCCTCGCAACAAACCAAATCATGTCCTTGCAACGAACCGAATCAGGTCCTCGCAACAAACCGAATCATGTCCACGCAACAAACCGAATCATGTCCTCGCAATAAACCGAATCATGTCCTCGCAACAAACAGAATCATGTCCTCGCAACAAACAGAATCAGGTTCTCGCAACAAACCAAATCAGGTCCCTACAACAAACCAAATCAGGTCCTCGCAACAAACCAAATCAGGTCCTCGCAACAAACAGAATCAGGTTCTCGCAACAAACCAAATCAGGTCCCCTACAATGAACCAAATCAGGTCCCCCACAACAAACCAAATCATGTCCTCGCAATAAACCAAATCAGGTCCTTGTAACGAACCAAATCAGGTCCCCACAATGAACCAAATCAGGTTATCGCAACAAACCAAATCATGTCCTCGCAACAAACCAAATCATGTCCTTGCAACGAACCGAATCAGGTCCTCGCAACAAACCGAATCATGTCCATGCAACAAACGGAATCATGTCCTCGCAATAAACCGAATCATGTCCTCGCAACAAACAGAATCCTGTCCTCGCAATAAACCGAATCATGTCCTCGCAACAAACACAATGAGGTCCCCCACAACAAGCCAAATCAGCTCCTCGCAACAAACCGAATCATGTCCTCCCAAAAAACAGAATCAGGTTCTCGCAACAAACCAAAACATGTCCCCACAACAAACCAAAACAGGTCACCACAACAAACCAAATCAGGTCCCCTACAATGAACCAAATCAGGTCCCCCACAACGAACCAAATCAGGTCTCCACAATGAACCAAATCAGGTTCTCGCAACAAACCAAATCCTGTCCTCGCAACAAACAGAATGAGATCCCCACAACAAACTAAAAATCAGGTCCTCGCAACAAACCGAATCATGTCCTCGCAACAAACCGAATCATGTCCTCCCAACAAACAGAATCAGGTTCTCGCAACAAACCAAAACAGGTCCCCACAACAAACCAAAACAGGTCACCACAACAAACCAAATCAGGTCCCCTACAATGAACCAAATCAGGTCCCCCACAACAAACCAAATCATGTCCCCACAACAAACCAAATCAGGTCCTTGCATAAACAGAATGAGGTCCTCGTAACAAATCAAAACAGGTCCCCCACAACAAATCAAATGAGGTCCTCACAACAAACAAAATCATATCCTCGCAATAAACTGAATCAGGTCCTCGCAACAAACAGAATCAGGTTCTCGCAATAAACCGAATCATGTCCTCGCAACAAACACAATGAGGTCCCCCACAACAAGCCAAATCAGCTCCTCGCAACAAACTGAATCATGTCCTCCCAACAAACAGAATCAGGTTCTCGCAACAAACCAAAACAGGTCCCCACAACAAACCAAAACAGGTCCCCCACAACAAACCAAATCATGTCCTCGCAATAAACCAAATCAGGTCCTTACAACGAACCAAATCAGGTCCCCACAATGAACCAAATCAGGTTCTCGCAACAAACCAAATCCTGCCCTCGCGACAAACAGAATGAGGTCCCCACAACAAACTAAAGATCAGGTCCTCGCAACAAACCGAATCATGTCCTCGCAACAAACCGAATCATGTCCTCCCAACAAACAGAATCAGGTTCTCGCAACAAACCAAAACAGGTCCCCACAACAAACCAAAACAGGTCACCACAACAAACCAAATCAGGTCCCCTACAATGAACCAAATCAGGTCCCCCACAACAAACCAAATCATGTCCCCACAACAAACCAAATCAGGTCCTTGCATAAACAGAATGAGGTCCTCGCAACAAATCAAAACAGGTCCCCCACAACAAATCAAATGAGGTCCTCACAACAAACAAAATCATATCCTCGCAATAAACTGAATCAGGTCCTCGCAACAAACCAAAACAGGTCACCACAACAAACCAAATCAGGTCCCCACAATGAACCAAATCAGGTTCTCGCAACAAACCAAATCCTGTCCTCGCAACAAACAGAATGAGGTCCCCACAACAAACTAAAAATCAGGTCCTCGCAACAAACCGAATCATGTCCTCGCAACAAACCGAATCATGTCCTCCCAACAAACAGAATCAGGTTCTCGCAACAAACCAAAACAGGTCCCCACAACAAACCAAAACAGGTCACCACAACAAACCAAATCAGGTCCCCTACAATGAACCAAATCAGGTCCCCCACAACAAACCAAATCATGTCCCCACAACAAACCAAATCAGGTCCTTGCATAAACAGAATGAGGTCCTCGCAACAAATCAAAACAGGTCCCCCACAACAAATCAAATGAGGTCCTCACAACAAACAAAATCATATCCTCGCAATAAACTGAATCAGGTCCTCGCAACAAACAGAATCAGGTTCTCGCAATAAACCGAATCATGTCCTCGCAACAAACACAATGAGGTCCCCCACAACAAGCCAAATCAGCTCCTCGCAACAAACCGAATCATGTCCTCCCAACAAACAGAATCAGGTTCTCGCAACAAACCAAAACAGGTCCCCACAACAAACCAAAACAGGTCACCACAACAAACCAAATCAGGTCCCCTACAATGAACCAAATCAGGTCCCCCACAACAAACCAAAACAGGTCCCCACAACAAACCGAATCATGTCCTCGCAAAAAAAAACGAATCATGTCCTCGCAATAAACCGAATCATGTTTTCACAACGAACCAAATCAGGTCTCCACAATGAACCAAATCAGGTTCTCGCAACAAACCGAATCCTGTCCTCGCAACAAAAACAGAATGAGGTCCCCACAACAAACCAAATCAGGTCCTCGCAACAAACAGAATCAGGTCCTCGCAACAAACCAAATCAGGTCCCCACAACAAACCAAATCAGGTCCCCACAACAAACCAAATCAGGTCCTCACAACAAACCAAAACAGGTCCCCACAATGAACCAAATCAGGTCTCCATAATAAGAGGAAACTTATTAAATGTTAAACGTTGGGTTAAACGTTGATTTATGGTCGAGGTACGGTCTGTATAAAGTAGCTAAGTACATGTATTTTCAATCAGTTAATAAATGATGTAATATTACTGATTAAACTACCAGTAGTATATAAAGTCATTATTAGCAGCTGAACATGAAAGTGATGAACACATTAATCCATCAATAATTATAATACAATAATATATATTATTCTGCAGAATGAGGACTTTTACTTAAAGTATATACTTCAGCGTGTTGTTCATTCATTCATCAGTTCACACTCTGCACATGTGGTATTCGGCGAGCTCTGCTGCATCGCTGAGAAACAGGAAGTGATGCAGACTTTAAATTATCATTGTAAAAAAAGAGTAAAAGTTCTCATTCTGCAGAATTATATATTTTAATGTTTTATAATTATTGATGCATACATGTGTTCATCACTTTAATGTTCAACTGGTCAAGATGGAGCTCATGTTAATGACTTTAATACTGCTGGTAGTTTAATCTGCAATAATACTTCATTTATTTGATTTTTAATTAATTTGTAAAGCTGTCAGATCAATTTAGTGAGGTAAAAAGGTTTATTATTTCCTCAGTATATTACAGTATATATATATATATATATATATATATATATATATATATATATATATATATATATATATATATATATATATATATATATACACTGTGTGTGTTTCACAGCTTTCATCAGCACAATAACTGTTATTGTATTTGAACAATACATTTTCTAATTATAACAATAACAATAATAATCTTCAGGGAACGTAGAACAAAGAGGTAAAAACTAAAGACAGAAAGAGAAGAATTAAAATACAAACATATGAACCCACTGAAACTGGTGTAACATTAAACATTTACAAATGTTCGAAGGTATCTGCTTGGATCTGCGATATAACAGCAAATGTAATCATTACTTTCTTTATTGAACATTCAATGTAGAAACAATTTAAAATAAAATATAAAATATTGCTGGAGGAACCCTGACGTCAAGTGACCAAGTCAGGTTCCAGTGATGACATCAGCAGAATAAGGTGCATCCTGATTGGTCGACAGAGACAAACACCTGGAGGAGAAAAACAAAGATGAAGGCAACAAAGATCAGCAGGATCGAATTCTGCTGAATAAACTGAGCCGGACACACAAGAGCAGATCATCAGCAGATGTGAATACTAATTTCATATATTTTAATAATACTTTTAATAAAAATAATGATAATAAAAAAACAAAATTAATAGACCATAATAATATTTTAGTATTTCAATAATAGACTTTAATAATAATTTAATAGATTTGAATAAACATGCAATAAACTTTAATAATAATTTTACTACTTTAATAGATTGTAATTATAATTTACATTTGAATAATAATTTGGATTTTATTCTGGATTGTATTTTTTAACGTCGTACAAATGTGTAATGGTCCAAATGTGATGCTGATGATGTTCCCCCCCCAGAGATTGTCATGGCGGTGCGGCATGGCGGTGCCCCCCCCCCTGCGTCCTTCGCTCTGCTTCCACAGTCACAGCGAGGAGCTGGGCGTCCTGATGCAGCGCTGCTGGAGCGAAGAGCCAGGGGAGCGGCCCGACTTCAGCGGCATCAAGATCCTGCTGAGGAAGCAGCACAGGTAAGGGGGGTGGGGTACATGTGAGGGGGGGGGGGGTAGTGTCAAAACAATATAAACAGACTCAAAGGTTTTACTGACAGTAAGAAATAACATCACCTCAGATCATTTAAATCCTTCGAAATTAATTTGATGACGTAGCAGAAATTCAGCCGTTTAAGGATCCTTGACTTTGAGAAACACCCTGTCTCACTCTGTCTGTCCTCCTGTCTGTCCTGCTGTCTGTCTGCCCTCATGTCTGTCTGTCCTCCTCTCTATCTGTCTATCCTCCTGTCTGTCCTGCTGTCCTCCTGTCTGTCGTGCTGTCTGTCTGTCCTCCTGTCTGCCTGCCCTCCTGTCTGTCCTCCTGTCTGTCTGCCCTCATGTCTGTCTGTCCTCCTGTCTGTCTGCCCTCCTGTCTGTCTGTCCTCCTGTCTGTCTGTCCTCCTGTCTGTCTGTCTATCTGTCTGTCCTCCTGTCTGTCTCCTCCTGTTTAGGGGTTATGGATCAAACATCCTGGACAACCTGTTGTCCCGTATGGAGCAGTACGCCAACAACCTGGAGGAGCTGGTGGAGGAACGAACGCACGCGTATCATGAAGAGAAACGCAAAGCTGAAGCACTGCTGTACCAGATACTACCACAGTAAATATACCTGCTGCTGTAATACTGTAATACTACATAATACTGCAGTAATACTAATTGATGGTATTGTGTTTCAGTTCAGTAGCAGAGCAGTTGAAACGAGGAGAGACGGTTCAGGCCGAAGCTTTCGACTCTGTCACTATTTACTTCAGTGACATCATCGGCTTCACCGCCCTGTCTGCTGAGAGCACGCCACTACAGGTCAGAAGAACTCAGTAGAACAACACTACAGGTCAGCAGAACTCAGTAGAACAACACTACAGGTCAGCAGAACCCAGTAGAACAACACTACAGGTCAGCAGAACCCAGTAGAACAACACTACAGGTCAGCAGCACTCAGTATAACAACACTACAGGTCAGCAGAACTCAGTAGAACAACACTACAGGTCAGCAGAACTCAGTAGAACAACACTACAGGTCAGCAGAACCCAGTAGAACAACACTACAGGTCAGCAGAACCCAGTAGAACAACACTACAGGTCAGCAGAACCCAGTAGAACAACACTACAGGTCAGCAGAACCCAGTAGAACAAGACTACAGGTCAGCAGAACCTAGTAGAACAACACTACAGACAGGTGAGTAGAACTCAGTAGAACAACACTACAGGTCAGCAGAACTCAGTAGAACAACACTACAGGTCAGCAGAACCCAGTAGAACAACACTACAGACAGGTCAGTAGAACACAGTAGAACAACACTACAGGTCAACAGAACTCAGTAGAACAAGACTACAGGTCAGCAGAACCCAGTAGAACAACACTATAGGTCAACAGAACCGAATAGAACAACACCATAGGTCAGCAGAACTCAGTAGAACAACACTCCAGTCAGCAGAACCCAGTAGAACAACACTATAGGTCAACAGGAGCGAGTAGAACAACACTACAAGTCAACAGAACCGAGTAGAACAACACTACAGGTCAACATAACCGAGTAGAACAACACTATAGGTCAGCAGAACTCAGTAGAACAACACTACAGGTCAGCAGAACTCAGTAGAACAATACTATAGGTCAGTAGAACTCAGTAGAACAACACTATAGGTCAGTAGAACTCAGTAGAACAACACTCCAGTCAGCAGAACCTAGTAGAACAACATTATAGGTCAGCAGAACCCAGTAGAACAACACTATAGGTCAGCAGAACCCAGTAGAACAACACTCCAGTCAGCAGAACCTAGTAGACCAACACTACAGGTCAGCAGATCCTAGTAGAACAACACTATAGGTCAGCAGAACCCAGTAGAACAACACTATAGGTCAGCAAAACTCAGTAGAACAACACTATAGGTCAGCAAAACTCAGTAGAACAACACTCCAGTCAGCAGAACCCAGTAGAACAACACTCCAGTCAGTAGAACCTAGTAGAACAACACTACAGGTCAGCAGAACCTAGTAGAACAACACTATAGGTCAGCAGAACCCAGTAGAACAACACTATAGGTCAGCAGAACCCAGTAGAACAACACTATAGGTCAGCAAAACTCAGTAGAACAACACTCCAGTCAGCAGAACCCAGTAGAACAACACTCCAGTCAGTAGAACCTAGTAGAACAACACTCCAGTCAGCAGAACCTAGTAGAACAACACTCCAGTCAGCAGAACCCAGTAGAAGGGCACTATCTTGTGGCGTGAGCAGGTAGTACCGCAGGTCAAATATAAATGATATAAAGTGTTTTTGTTTTTTTACATCAGGTGGTGACCTTGTTAAACGACCTCTACACCTGTTTCGATGCCATCATCGACAACTTTGATGTTTACAAGGTAAAACATTCCTCAACACTTAACCTACTGAGACTCAGCCCGTTGACTTGTACTACACACCACTCCACTCTTTGTGCTAAGCTAATTTAGCATTTTCCTCCTGCTTCCACTCTTTGCGCAAAGCAAAGCTAACAGTTTCCCCCTATAAGTCAATAACATCTCTCTGAACCAAACTCCATGTTAAAAAGTGAACGTTTTTAATGATGATCCCTCACCTGTGCGGCTCGGTACTGCCCCCAGGTGGAGACCATCGGTGATGCCTACATGGTGGTGTCCGGCCTGCCGGTGAGGAATGGGAAGCTCCACGGGCGGGAGGTTGCCCGGATGTCCCTCGCCCTGCTGGACGCCGTACAGAGTTTCAGCATACGACACCGAGAAAATCAACAACTCCTGCTACGCATTGGCATACACAGCGGTCAGTGTGTGTGTGTGTGTGTGTGTGTGTGTGTGTGTGTGTGTGTGTGTGTGTGTGTGTGGTTAGGATTTAATGTAGCATAAACTGCATTCTGGGTATTATTCAACTTATAAAGCCAGCAGTGCAGCTTCAACTTTTCAACCAGCATTCACTCTGCAATTTATTCAGAAACTATCTTCTTTAGTTAAAATGAGCTCCATCTTTAACATTAATGTATCAATAGTTATATGTGTGTGTGTGTGTGTGTGTGTGTGTGTGTGTGTGTGTGTGTGTGTGTGTGTGTGTGTGTGTGTGTGTGTGTGTAGGTCCAGTGTGTGCAGGTGTGGTTGGGCTGAAGATGCCCAGGTACTGTCTGTTTGGAGACACAGTCAACACAGCGTCACGCATGGAGTCCAACGGAGAGGGTAACACACACACACACACAGACACACACGCACACACACACACACACACAGTCTGTTGTTGACATATTGTTGTTGATTTTATTTTGTTGTTATTTATGTCCTTGTCGTTGATATTGTTGTTGTTGTTGTTGTGTGTTTGCAGCTCTGAGGATCCACGTGTCGGAGGCGACCTGGGAGGTTCTGCAGGAGTTCGGCTGCTTCCAGCTGCAGCTCAGAGGAGAGGTGGAGATGAAGGGGAAGGGACGCCTGAGGACGTTCTGGCTGCTGGGGGAGGACGGGATGCCATGAGGGGGGGGGGCGTGGGTCTGCACGGCGAGCTCCAAGAAAGACAAATTATTTTAGTTTTATGAGTGGAAATGAAATCTGAATGATACACTTAAACAATATGAATACAGAATTAACTTTGTGTTCCTATCGTCTGTTTATCTGCAATCCTTCACTGACATCACAGAACAGGTTGTTGTTGACATTATTCACTATGTCGATATATTTAGTTAAACATATTTTCAGTTTAACGTTATGTTTGTAAAAGTCCTGTGAAAATCTGCAGCTGTGCAGCAAAACAAAGAGATGGTCCACAGAATGCGTAATTTCCACGCTTCACCTTCGTTATTTAACCGGCTGTGCAATGCATTCTGGGAGCTCCGCTTTTGGCCGCTCCTCATTTACAAAGATTTGAGGGCTTAGCTTCTTGCGATTTGGCGAAAAACTTTTTAATTTACCATCATCGATCTTAAATGAATTCAACTTATTTGTTTAAAATGTTTTCAGAAACACATTTCGATTAAATATTTTCTTAATATAACTCCATGTTGGTCGCTTGTATAGTGTGAACATATAGGTATAGGTAGCACTCGCTGAAACACCGTTAGCTCAGTTTGGAAATAACTGAAAGAGATAGTTCTGATGTTTTGAAGTGAGATTGTATGCACTCATATCCGTAGTGATGAAAGGAGTAACAACTGATGAGCAGCGTCGTGTTCTGAGAGGTAAAATTATGTTTTTGTGAATGGAGTCTGGTGGCTTTGAAGAGATAGCTAACATAGCTCACGGCTTCAGCTCCCATTAGAAGGGCTGTCTGACAGCAAGGTAAAGAAAATGTGTAATACGCCTATTAGATTAAAAACAACATATAAACATATTATGATCAACAAATATAAAACCGAGGTATGAGCACTAGTGTGTATATACATTTTTGTTTTGGATTATTTTGGAGTATATCATACATTATACATTATACACTGTGTATAATGAACCCCCAGGAACTTAAAGGTGGGGACCCTCTCCACTCTCTTGAGTTGAGTTGTATAAGTTGAAACAAAAAGGTGAAAATCATCTAAATGTGGCGCTTTTCTTTATGTGGCTAAATACTTTTTGCTGCCGCTCCGATCCACAGCAGTACTAAATATATATAGACTATATTAAATATATACCCCCCCCACACACACACAGGGTTAGACTACGTTACTGTGGGACTTCAGACACGCAGAAACCCTCAGCTCACCTGGGAAACAACATTCCGAAGTTAAAACATACTTTGACCAGAATTTAAATGTTGGGATTTAAGATTAGGTTCTCAAACAACTTTTCCCCGGAGAGGCACGACACCTGCTCGTCCTTCAAGTCAAAGGTCACGTCAGCTGTTAAACCCTCCTCTCTGATTTGTCGTTTATATCTGACATCATTTAAAGCAGTTCAGGATTTTTCACCAAAAAACAAAGAGACGAATGTGTTCACTGTAAAAATAAATAATTTGAAGTTAAGCGTGTAAATACAAAAACCATGTGTGTGTTTTATTCTCTTCGTGTCATTGTTATTAAAGCTGCATTTAATATTTAATACATCAACATCTTTATTACTACTTTATTCTCCATATATGTTGGATTGTGTTTCTTGTATGTTTAGCTGCTGTAAATTATTAAAAATGTTTTAATTGGAATTTCTTTCGTCACAATTTACTGAATAATTTACAGAAAACGTCTTGATTCTGAAATGTAAGGAATCGTGAAATAAAGTGGGAATTAAAACTACAATACCCAGAGTTCAACTCTAAAAGTCTCAGAAATGCGCAGGGGTTACATTTGGAAAACAGAAATTTGGCTCAATATCTCGGATATTTTAAAGAAACTTGCAGCTCTGCAAGTGAAGCGTCAAAATAAATACGACAGGAAATAATCCCACGTTGCCAACTTTATTAAAACTCCAAACATCAGGAAGTTCCATCCATCGACTACCTCTTATCCGGGGTCAAGTCGCGGTGGCAGCAGCTCCAGTAGTGAACCCCAAACTTCCCTTCTCCGGGCCACATCCTCCAGAAAAAAGAGAAAACCCATTTTGGCCGCTTGTACCCGTGATTTGGTTCTTTGGGTCATGACCTTCATGACCATAGGTGAGGGTAGGAACAAAGATCGACCGGTATATTGAGAGCTTTGCCTTCTGGCTCAGCTCTCTCTTCGTCACAACGGTGCGGTAAAGCGAATGCAGTACCCCCCCATTGCTCTGATTCTCCGGCCAATCTCTGGCTCCATCGTCCCCTCACTCGCGAACAAGACCCCGAGGTACTTGAACTCCTTCACTTGGGGTAATGGCTCATTCCCTACCCGGAGTAGGCAATCCACCGGTTTCCTGCTGAGAGCCATGGCTCAGATTTGGAGGTGCTGATCCTCATCCCAACCGCTTCACATTCTGCTGCGAACCGATCCAGTGACTGTTGAAGGTCACAGACCGATGATGCCATAAGGACCACATCATCTGCAAAGAGCAGCGATGAGATCCTCAGGTCACCGAACTGCAACCCCTCTCCTCCACGACTACGCCTCGATATCCTGTCCGTGAACATCACAAACAGGATTGGTGATAAAGCGCAGCCCTGGCGGAGGCCAACATCTGGAAGTTTTTAACAATGGCAGCTCAAATAGAAGAGTTATTACAGCTATTACACTTATTATCTGATGGGACACTTGCTAAATGTCTTCTGCGTAAACACAGACGGATGGAACAATTAAAAACTAAAGAATTCCCAAGTGATGGTTCACTTTGTGTGTGTGAGGAGGCTACAAGATAAATCTGATTTATACTTTAAACTAAAACAAAACACAATGTGATAGTTAAGTCAAACCAAACCCCATTTAATAATTCACTAATTATGGCTTTTTAATTTCTGGACATATAAGACTTTGTCATGGACACAATGAAGAAGTGTTTACAAATAATATATTATACAATATATATATATATATATTCAGGACAAAAACTAACACATGTCTGTTATTTGTAAATATGTGTGTTATTTATAAATTGTTTATGTATTTATTCATAAACGTGTATTTGTTATCTATAAACATGTTATAAATGTTCAGTACAGCAGGCCTGGGATTGGCTCCAGATTTCCTCTGCTGTCATTGGTCCATCAGTACGTCACTCAGAGCTCTCTGTGTTCTGATTGGTCAGTAGGCCCTCGCTCGCTCGGTGCGGATGTCCGTTATGTTGCCGTGTCGGACGGGGATACAGAGCGGGACTGAGAGTGAGAGCAGCCCGAAATAAGTTTTAAAAACACCCCAATACCGAGTGAACCGTCTCACACGGAGGCTCCGACACTGACAGGAGCAGCAGACTCTCCGGTACACCGGCAGAAACAGTTATAACCCCCCCCTGAACCCGGAGTCCCGGTCCTTCGCAGCTCCGCGGGGCCTGGCGAGGCGCGGCGGGAGCAGATGGAGGCTGCACCGGCGAAGGCGAAGCCGCAGGGCCGGCTACTGGTGTCCACCCAGCTGGACGCTAAAGACGAGCTGGAGGAGGTAGGCTGACCCGTGTTAATGGCACAGAGAGCACATATAACACGGGACAGACCCGGCTAGAACGGGTTTATCTTAGTTTGTGAGCAGTTTATAAAACAAGCAGCGGGTACAAAGAAACGGGACGGGACTCGCAGGCTAGTTAGCATGGCTAGCATCGTTAGCTTAGCAGAGCCGCACGGTGCTGTGTGTAAACAATGTGTCGGGGGTTTGATCCCACGGTGTTGGGGGGAGAGGGCAGCTGAGGGGCGTTCACGGTGTGTGTGTCCCCTGAAAAACGCCACAGCGCGGATATGAAGTCACACAGCTGACGGACAGTTAGCCTAGCATGATGCTAATTTTACGTAAACATGGATGGGACCAAGAAGTGACATACGCATGCGCCGTGTTTCACATGTCAGAGGTAGTGATGATGGTGGTTTAATGTGCTGCTTTATCACATTCAAATAACCTTTATTTACACTCACCCCCTGACACAGATACAGAAACCCTAAGATCAGAACCAACAGTTATAAAATAAGTTAATTAGTAACCCATCAACAGGATGTCCTGTTAACTCTTATTAATAGATGGAATCGGAGTTTCGGGCTTCCGGTGGAATCGCAATGCATGCTGGGGTGGTGAGCGTAGAAAAGTGAGCACCAACTCTACAAGGGCCGCCATATTGGATTTCTTCTCTACGTGTTTACATTGTATTTAGCTTATTCTTCAAGCGTGTTGTAAACAAACCTACTGCTCTACAATGAGTTCTGAACTCCTTTCTTATGATGAGGTTCAGATGTGGAAAGTTGAAGCTTTAAAAGTATTTTGCCACAAGCGGAATTTAAAGGTTTCAGGAACAGAACTGGAGCTTATTGCCAGGGTGTTTGCTGCATCAGAGATGGGCATTGAGGAGCAACCAACAGCTAACGAAAGACTTTCAATCACAGAAAAAGAAAAGACGAAGCTTTTGGTTATGCCGAGTGGCGTTTCAGTGCCTGATCCCTTGATACTGCAGGATGGCTGGGTCAATGAAAACAACAGCATGACTTCTTGGCCGCCGATATACCTCAGCGATATAACATTATTTTTAATGTCTGACCACCCAGGGAACCATATCGAGTTTCATAAACAAACTTTGAACGAATACAAAGAAGGCAAAGCATTTAGACTGTTTGACTCTGGCTGGTTGAAACAAATATCTTTCAATCCTCTCGCAGATTCTGAGTTTTGCTTTTTGAAAGCAAAATGTTCTCATTCAATGAAAGTTTCCCACACGCCACATTCGGCATGGATCTGAGCAGTCAAGAAAACTGACGATATCATAAGTGCTGATTGCAGTTGTGTTGCAGGGTAAGCTTTTATAAATATATACCTAACTTGTGTTTGTTCATTATTATAAAACTCAATATATAGAAAGTACATTTGTCAATATATAAATAGTAGATAGACTACACACCCCAGGTCGAGTTCAGGATCAGGGAATTATTTGTTGGTTTACTTGCATGAAATGAAGATTTCCCTTGTAGAGTTGGTGCTCACTTTTCTACGCCCGCCACCACCCAGCATGCATTGCGATTCCACCGGAAGCCCGAAACTCCGATTCCGTCTATCAATCAGGGGCTTCTGTTGTTCTGTGTTTTAATTGTCTATACATTTATATTTATTGTTTACCGTGCAGCTGCAGCACAAACCGTACAGTTTATAAAGTCAAACACTGAAGAAGAGGATCCATAACAACAAATCAAATAAAGGCAACAATAAAACATCACGGTGTGAGAGGAAAATACTAAAAATCTGAATGAAAAGCAATACTGTTGGTCAGGAGATGTGTTACACAATGTTCACTTTAGTTTATTACATTTAGTTATATCAGGGACCATTTACAAAATGCATTCATCTTTCATTCAGAAAGAGCAAAGCCCTGTCACATGTACTACTCACTCACACCTGACTGGACTGGTTGCTTAAAATAAAAAATGTTAACCTCACGTGGGGAAAACATGGAAATGTGTGCAAATTTTCAGATGTCGGGGAACTTATTCCATTAAATGGCTTTAACAGAAAAGGCAGATTGTGTCGTCCATAGTTCTCTACTGCAGTAAAGATCTAATACCAGACTGTGACAACACTCCACTGCAAGTATTCAAACCCTTACGGAAGTAAAAGAATCTAAGTATTTTCAGCAGAATATAGTAAAAGTATACTTTGTGTTGGTTCATGCAGCTTTCTGCTGTGGTTATTAATGTTTGCTATTTTAGCCGTCTTAGTGTTTTTCAGTAATTGACTACAGAAAGTGAAAACAGTGTTTTGATTCGTGTGGACTTGATGCCGGAGTCACTAAGAAGAAGCTTACGTCTCCGCGGTGCATCCAAACTCCGATGCAGCTTTAGTTTCGCACTAACTAGTTTCATCGTATCTTTAAGTGGGTTCGACTCCTAACTTTCGGGATAACGTGCGTAGAGATGCTGATCTACTCGGATAAATTAAATGATGTAAAGTATAAACACTGTCTATTTATGTGTTTCCAGAGGTTGGAGCGATGTGTAGGAATCGTCCAGGCGTTAACAAACGGGCTGTCGGAGAGAGAGGCCAACGACGCGCTCACCGCCAACGTAAGATACACACTGTAATACTGCAGTACTGTAATACTGTAAGTACTGCAAGTACTGCGACTAATACTGCTGCTAATACCACACATAAGTCTTATACCTGAGTTAGCTGTTAGACAGGATCATGATATAAATACTACAAGGCTTATACTGTGTTCACAACAAACGTATATGTGTGTTAGATATGTGTGTGTGTGTGTGTGTGTGTGTGTGTAGATATGTGTGTGTGTGTGTAGATATGTGTGTGTGTGTGTAGATATGTGTGTGTGTAGATATGTGTGTGTGTGTAGATATGTGTGTGTGTGTAGATATGTGTGTGTAGATGTGTGTGTGTGTGTGTGTAGATATATGTGTGTATAGCTGTGTGTGTGTGTAGATATGTGTGTGTGTGTAGATGTGTGTGTGTGTGTGTAGATATGTGTGTGTGTGTGTGTGTAGATATGTGTGTGTGTGTGTAGATATGTGTGTGTGTGTAGATATGTGTGTGTGTAGATATGTGTGTGTGTGTAGATATGTGTGTGTGTGTAGATATGTGTGTGTAGATGTGTGTGTGTGTGTGTGTAGATATATGTGTGTATAGCTATGTGTGTGTGTGTGTGTAGATATGTGTGTGTGTGTGTGTAGATATGTGTGTGTGTAGATATGTGTGTAGATATGTGTATGTAGATATGTGCGTGTGTAGATATGTGTGTGTGTGTAGATATGTGTGTATGTGTGTGTGTAGATATGTGTGTGTGTGTGTGTGTAGATATGTGTGTGTAGATATGTGTGTGTGTGTGTGTGTGTAGATGTGCGTGTGTAGATATGTGTGTGTAGATATGTGTGTGTGTGTGTAGATATGTGTGTGTAGATATGTATGTGTGTGTAGATATGTGTGTGTGTGTGTGTGTAGATATGTGTGTAGATATGTGTGTGTGTGTAGATATGTGTGTGTAGATATGTGTGTGTGTGTGTGTGTGTGTGTGTAGAAACGTGTTCATGCCTCATTCAGATGATGGAGCTACACTGTTAGCTTGATCAACCAAACCAGCATCTTGCAGAGCTGACAGCAGGAACTCTGCTCACTGATCCTGATGGATCTGCTTCCTGTTGATCCTTTATTGTGATTAAATCACAGATGGATCTGTTTAGTTTGGTTCATACTGCTGCAGTGAACCACATTAATTCAGCTGCAGGTACAAACACAAATGATACCGCGGTCAGACTTGCATGAGGCGAAGATTTCCTTTACGTTTGGTGTGAACAGAGCATGACCGACTGGAACTGAGCCATCTCCATCCCTTCAGTAACTAAGAGACTTACCTGTCCTGCAGGTGTGTAAAGGCCCGCAGCAGCACGAGGAGGTTTGTCTGGGTCTGTTCTCTCTGGTGCTCACAGAGTCGGCCCAGGCCCAGAGGGTGAGACGCCGCCGCTGCCGCCATTATTAATGTGTGACATCACCGTGCCATCACCGTGACATCGTGTGTGTGTGTGTGTGTGTGTGTGTGTGTGTGTGTGTGTGTGTGTGTGTGTGAGACAGTGTTACAGAGACCTGACTCTGCTCAACAGAGATGGGATGAACATCATTTTGGTGAAGATCAACCAGATCCTGATGGAGAAGTTCCTCAAGCTGCAGGATGTCCCCAGAACGCAGGTAAACGTGTGGAGTTTAGCACAGTAGCCATTACTATCTGTTATAGCAAGTTATATTGTTATCACGATTTTCAACAACGTTATCGGTATTCAGTTCTTAAATGACCTTTAATGTGTGCGCAGCTGGTGTGGCTGATCAAAGAACTGGTGAAGAGCGGATGTAGTGATATGGGAGCTGACGGAGTCGTCATGACGCTGCTCAAACAGATCGCAGGTCAGGACATAATCAATGTGTGTGGTGTGTGTGTGTGTGTGTGTGTGTGTGTGTGGGGGGGGGGGTAGTGGGGAGAGAATGAAGAGAGGGAAGGGATAATATAGATAGAAGAGAGATAGATAGAGATAGAATAGAGAGAGAGAGAGATATAGAGAGAGAGGGGTAAGAAGAGGAGAGAGAGATGTATAATGAGATAGAGATCTAGATAGAGAGGAGGAGGGAGATTATTTATGATATAGATATATATAGATATATATATATAATATATATTATGATATATAATAATATATATATATATAATATATATATATAATATA
>NW_021166815.1:381208-411201 GCF_900634415.1 Cottoperca gobio | reverse complement strand
CGGGTCAGCCTACCTCCTCCAGCTCGTCTTTAGCGTCCAGCTGGGTGGACACCAGTAGCCGGCCCTGCGGCTTCGCCTTCGCCGGTGCAGCCTCCATCTGCTCCCGCCGCGCCTCGCCAGGCCCCGCGGAGCTGCGAAGGACCGGGACTCCGGGTTCAGGGGGGGGTTATAACTGTTCTTCTGCTTTCGGTGTACCGGAGAGTCTGCTGCTCCTGTCAGTGTCGGAGCCTCCGTGTGAGACGGTTCACTCGGTATTGGGGTGTTTTTAAAACTTATTTCGGGCTGCTCTCACTCTCAGTCCCGCTCTGTATCCCCGTCCGACACGGCAACATAACGGACATCCGCACCGAGCGAGCGAGGGCCTACTGACCAATCAGAACACAGAGAGCTCTGAGTGACGTACTGATGGACCAATGACAGCAGAGGAAATCTGGAGCCAATCCCAGGCCTGCTGTACTGAACATTTATAACATGTTTATAGATAACAAATACACGTTTATGAATAAATACATAAACAATTTATAAATAACACACATATTTACAAATAACAGACATGTGTTAGTTTTTGTCCTGAATATATATATATATATATTGTATAATATATTATTTGTAAACACTTCTTCATTGTGTCCATGACAAAGTCTTATATGTCCAGAAATTAAAAAGCCATAATTAGTGAATTATTAAATGGGGTTTGGTTTGACTTAACTATCACATTGTGTTTTGTTTTAGTTTAAAGTATAAATCAGATTTATCTTGTAGCCTCCTCACACACACAAAGTGAACCATCACTTGGGAATTCTTTAGTTTTTAATTGTTCCATCCGTCTGTGTTTACGCAGAAGACATTTAGCAAGTGTCCCATCAGATAATAAGTGTAATAGCTGTAATAACTCTTCTATTTGAGCTGCCATTGTTAAAAACTTCCAGATGTTGGCCTCCGCCAGGGCTGCGCTTTATCACCAATCCTGTTTGTGATGTTCACGGACAGGATATCGAGGCGTAGTCGTGGAGGAGAGGGGTTGCAGTTCGGTGACCTGAGGATCTCATCGCTGCTCTTTGCAGATGATGTGGTCCTTATGGCATCATCGGTCTGTGACCTTCAACAGTCACTGGATCGGTTCGCAGCAGAATGTGAAGCGGTTGGGATGAGGATCAGCACCTCCAAATCTGAGCCATGGCTCTCAGCAGGAAACCGGTGGATTGCCTACTCCGGGTAGGGAATGAGCCATTACCCCAAGTGAAGGAGTTCAAGTACCTCGGGGTCTTGTTCGCGAGTGAGGGGACGATGGAGCCAGAGATTGGCCGGAGAATCAGAGCAATGGGGGGGTACTGCATTCGCTTTACCGCACCGTTGTGACGAAGAGAGAGCTGAGCCAGAAGGCAAAGCTCTCAATATACCGGTCGATCTTTGTTCCTACCCTCACCTATGGTCATGAAGGTCATGACCCAAAGAACCAAATCACGGGTACAAGCGGCCAAATGGGTTTTCTCTTTTTTCTGGAGGATGTGGCCCGGAGAAGGGAAGTTTGGGGTTCACTACTGGAGCTGCTGCACACCGCGACTTGACCCCGGATAAGAGGTAGTCGATGGATGGAACTTCCTGATGTTTGGAGTTTTAATAAAGTTGGCAACGTGGGATTATTTCCTGTCGTATTTATTTGACGCTTCACTTGCAGAGCTGCAAGTTTCTTTAAAATATCCGAGATATTGAGCCAAATTTCTGTTTTCCAAATGTAACCCCTGCGCATTTCTGAGACTTTTAGAGTTGAACTCTGGGTATTGTAGTTTTAAATTCCCACTTTATTTCACGATTCCTTACATTTCAGAATCAAGACGTTTTCTGTAAATTATTCAGTAAATTGTGACGAAAGAAATTCCAATTAAAACATTTTTAATAATTTACAGCAGCTAAACATACAAGAAACACAATCCAACATATATGGAGAATAAAGTAGTAATAAAGATGTTGATGTATTAAATATTAAATGCAGCTTTAATAACAATGACACGAAGAGAATAAAAACACACACATGGTTTTTGTATTTACACGCTTAACTTCAAATTATTTATTTTTACAGTGAACACATTCGTCTCTTTGTTTTTTGGTGAAAAATCCTGAACTGCTTTAAATGATGTCAGATATAAACGACAAATCAGAGAGGAGGGTTTTAACAGCTGACGTGACCTTTGACTTGAAGGACGAGCAGGTGTCGTGCCTCTCCGGGGAAAAGTTGTTTGAGAACCTAATCTTAAATCCCAACATTTAAATTCTGGTCAAAGTATGTTTTAACTTCGGAATGTTGTTTCCCAGGTGAGCTGAGGGTTTCTGCGTGTCTGAAGTCCCACAGTAACGTAGTCTAACCCTGTGTGTGTGTGGGGGGGGTATATATTTAATATAGTCTATATATATTTAGTACTGCTGTGGATCGGAGCGGCAGCAAAAGTATTTAGCCACATAAAGAAAGCGCCACATTTAGATGATTTTCACCTTTTTGTTTCAACTTATACAACTCAACTCAAGAGAGTGGAGAGGGTCCCCACCTTTAAGTTCCTGGGGGTTCATTATACACAGTGTATAATGTATAATGTATGATATACTCCAAAATAATCCAAAACAAAAATGTATATACACACTAGTGCTCATACCTCGGTTTTATATTTGTTGATCATAATATGTTTATATGTTGTTTTTAATCTAATAGGCGTATTACACATTTTCTTTACCTTGCTGTCAGACAGCCCTTCTAATGGGAGCTGAAGCCGTGAGCTATGTTAGCTATCTCTTCAAAGCCACCAGACTCCATTCACAAAAACATAATTTTACCTCTCAGAACACGACGCTGCTCATCAGTTGTTACTCCTTTCATCACTACGGATATGAGTGCATACAATCTCACTTCAAAACATCAGAACTATCTCTTTCAGTTATTTCCAAACTGAGCTAACGGTGTTTCAGCGAGTGCTACCTATACCTATATGTTCACACTATACAAGCGACCAACATGGAGTTATATTAAGAAAATATTTAATCGAAATGTGTTTCTGAAAACATTTTAAACAAATAAGTTGAATTCATTTAAGATCGATGATGGTAAATTAAAAAGTTTTTCGCCAAATCGCAAGAAGCTAAGCCCTCAAATCTTTGTAAATGAGGAGCGGCCAAAAGCGGAGCTCCCAGAATGCATTGCACAGCCGGTTAAATAACGAAGGTGAAGCGTGGAAATTACGCATTCTGTGGACCATCTCTTTGTTTTGCTGCACAGCTGCAGATTTTCACAGGACTTTTACAAACATAACGTTAAACTGAAAATATGTTTAACTAAATATATCGACATAGTGAATAATGTCAACAACAACCTGTTCTGTGATGTCAGTGAAGGATTGCAGATAAACAGACGATAGGAACACAAAGTTAATTCTGTATTCATATTGTTTAAGTGTATCATTCAGATTTCATTTCCACTCATAAAACTAAAATAATTTTGTCTTTCTTGGAGCTCGCCGTGCAGACCCACGCCCCCCCCCTCATGGCATCCCGTCCTCCCCCAGCAGCCAGAACGTCCTCAGGCGTCCCTTCCCCTTCATCTCCACCTCTCCTCTGAGCTGCAGCTGGAAGCAGCCGAACTCCTGCAGAACCTCCCAGGTCGCCTCCGACACGTGGATCCTCAGAGCTGCAAACACACAACAACAACAACAACAATATCAACGACAAGGACATAAATAACAACAAAATAAAATCAACAACAATATGTCAACAACAGACTGTGTGTGTGTGTGTGTGTGCGTGTGTGTCTGTGTGTGTGTGTGTGTTACCCTCTCCGTTGGACTCCATGCGTGACGCTGTGTTGACTGTGTCTCCAAACAGACAGTACCTGGGCATCTTCAGCCCAACCACACCTGCACACACTGGACCTACACCACACACACACACACACACACACACACACACACACACACACACACACACACACACACACACACACACACATATAACTATTGATACATTAATGTTAAAGATGGAGCTCATTTTAACTAAAGAAGATAGTTTTCTGAATAAATTGCAGAGTGAATGCTGGTTGAAAAGTTGAAGCTGCACTGCTGGCTTTATAAGTTGAATAATACCCAGAATGCAGTTTATGCTACATTAAATCCTAACCACACACACACACACACACACACACACACACACACACACACACACACACACACCACTGACCGCTGTGTATGCCAATGCGTAGCAGGAGTTGTTGATTTTCTCGGTGTCGTATGCTGAAACTCTGTACGGCGTCCAGCAGGGCGAGGGACATCCGGGCAACCTCCCGCCCGTGGAGCTTCCCATTCCTCACCGGCAGGCCGGACACCACCATGTAGGCATCACCGATGGTCCTCCACCTGGGGGCAGTACCGAGCCGCACAGGTGAGGGATCATCATTAAAAACGTTCACTTTTTAACATGGAGTTTGGTTCAGAGAGATGTTATTGACTTATAGGGGGAAACTGTTAGCTTTGCTTTGCGCAAAGAGTGGAAGCAGGAGGAAAATGCTAAATTAGCTTAGCACAAAGAGTGGAGTGGTGTGTAGTACAAGTCAACGGGCTGAGTCTCAGTAGGTTAAGTGTTGAGGAATGTTTTACCTTGTAAACATCAAAGTTGTCGATGATGGCATCGAAACAGGTGTAGAGGTCGTTTAACAAGGTCACCACCTGATGTAAAAAAACAAAAACACTTTATATCATTTATATTTGACCTGCGGTACTACCTGCTCACGCCACAAGATAGTGCCCTTCTACTGGGTTCTGCTGACTGGAGTGTTGTTCTACTAGGTTCTGCTGACTGGAGTGTTGTTCTACTAGGTTCTACTGACTGGAGTGTTGTTCTACTGGGTTCTGCTGACTGGAGTGTTGTTCTACTGAGTTTTGCTGACCTATAGTGTTGTTCTACTGGGTTCTGCTGACCTATAGTGTTGTTCTACTGGGTTCTGCTGACCTATAGTGTTGTTCTACTAGGTTCTGCTGACCTGTAGTGTTGTTCTACTAGGTTCTACTGACTGGAGTGTTGTTCTACTGGGTTCTGCTGACTGGAGTGTTGTTCTACTGAGTTTTGCTGACCTATAGTGTTGTTCTACTGAGTTTTGCTGACCTATAGTGTTGTTCTACTGGGTTCTGCTGACCTATAGTGTTGTTCTACTAGGATCTGCTGACCTGTAGTGTTGGTCTACTAGGTTCTGCTGACTGGAGTGTTGTTCTACTGGGTTCTGCTGACCTATAGTGTTGTTCTACTGGGTTCTGCTGACCTATAATGTTGTTCTACTAGGTTCTGCTGACTGGAGTGTTGTTCTACTGAGTTCTACTGACCTATAGTGTTGTTCTACTGAGTTCTACTGACCTATAGTATTGTTCTACTGAGTTCTGCTGACCTGTAGTGTTGTTCTACTGAGTTCTGCTGACCTATAGTGTTGTTCTACTCGGTTATGTTGACCTGTAGTGTTGTTCTACTCGGTTCTGTTGACTTGTAGTGTTGTTTCTACTCGCTCCTGTTGACCTATAGTGTTGTTCTACTGGGTTCTGCTGACTGGAGTGTTGTTCTACTGAGTTCTGCTGACCTATGGTGTTGTTCTATTCGGTTCTGTTGACCTATAGTGTTGTTCTACTGGGTTCTGCTGACCTGTAGTCTTGTTCTACTGAGTTCTGTTGACCTGTAGTGTTGTTCTACTGTGTTCTACTGACCTGTCTGTAGTGTTGTTCTACTGGGTTCTGCTGACCTGTAGTGTTGTTCTACTGAGTTCTGCTGACCTGTAGTGTTGTTCTACTGAGTTCTACTCACCTGTCTGTAGTGTTGTTCTACTAGGTTCTGCTGACCTGTAGTCTTGTTCTACTGGGTTCTGCTGACCTGTAGTGTTGTTCTACTGGGTTCTGCTGACCTGTAGTGTTGTTCTACTGGGTTCTGCTGACCTGTAGTGTTGTTCTACTGGGTTCTGCTGACCTGTAGTGTTGTTCTACTGAGTTCTGCTGACCTGTAGTGTTGTTCTACTGAGTTCTGCTGACCTGTAGTGTTGTTATACTGAGTGCTGCTGACCTGTAGTGTTGTTCTACTGGGTTCTGCTGACCTGTAGTGTTGTTCTACTGGGTTCTGCTGACCTGTAGTGTTGTTCTACTGAGTTCTGCTGACCTGTAGTGTTGTTCTACTGAGTTCTTCTGACCTGTAGTGGCGTGCTCTCAGCAGACAGGGCGGTGAAGCCGATGATGTCACTGAAGTAAATAGTGACAGAGTCGAAAGCTTCGGCCTGAACCGTCTCTCCTCGTTTCAACTGCTCTGCTACTGAACTGAAACACAATACCATCAATTAGTATTACTGCAGTATTATGTAGTATTACAGTATTACAGCAGCAGGTATATTTACTGTGGTAGTATCTGGTACAGCAGTGCTTCAGCTTTGCGTTTCTCTTCATGATACGCGTGCGTTCGTTCCTCCACCAGCTCCTCCAGGTTGTTGGCGTACTGCTCCATACGGGACAACAGGTTGTCCAGGATGTTTGATCCATAACCCCTAAACAGGAGGAGACAGACAGGAGGACAGACAGATAGACAGACAGACAGGAGGACAGACAGACAGGAGGACAGACAGACAGGAGGGCAGACAGACAGGAGGACAGACAGACATGAGGGCAGACAGACAGGAGGACAGACAGGAGGGCAGGCAGACAGGAGGACAGACAGACAGCACGACAGACAGGAGGACAGCAGGACAGACAGGAGGATAGACAGATAGAGAGGAGGACAGACAGACATGAGGGCAGACAGACAGCAGGACAGACAGGAGGACAGACAGAGTGAGACAGGGTGTTTCTCAAAGTCAAGGATCCTTAAACGGCTGAATTTCTGCTACGTCATCAAATTAATTTCGAAGGATTTAAATGATCTGAGGTGATGTTATTTCTTACTGTCAGTAAAACCTTTGAGTCTGTTTATATTGTTTTGACACTACCCCCCCCCCCCTCACATGTACCCCACCCCCCTTACCTGTGCTGCTTCCTCAGCAGGATCTTGATGCCGCTGAAGTCGGGCCGCTCCCCTGGCTCTTCGCTCCAGCAGCGCTGCATCAGGACGCCCAGCTCCTCGCTGTGACTGTGGAAGCAGAGCGAAGGACGCAGGGGGGGGGCACCGCCATGCCGCACCGCCATGACAATCTCTGGGGGGGAACATCATCAGCATCACATTTGGACCATTACACATTTGTACGACGTTAAAAAATACAATCCAGAATAAAATCCAAATTATTATTCAAATGTAAATTATAATTACAATCTATTAAAGTAGTAAAATTATTATTAAAGTTTATTGCATGTTTATTCAAATCTATTAAATTATTATTAAAGTCTATTATTGAAATACTAAAATATTATTATGGTCTATTAATTTTGTTTTTTTATTATCATTATTTTTATTAAAAGTATTATTAAAATATATGAAATTAGTATTCACATCTGCTGATGATCTGCTCTTGTGTGTCCGGCTCAGTTTATTCAGCAGAATTCGATCCTGCTGATCTTTGTTGCCTTCATCTTTGTTTTTCTCCTCCAGGTGTTTGTCTCTGTCGACCAATCAGGATGCACCTTATTCTGCTGATGTCATCACTGGAACCTGACTTGGTCACTTGACGTCAGGGTTCCTCCAGCAATATTTTATATTTTATTTTAAATTGTTTCTACATTGAATGTTCAATAAAGAAAGTAATGATTACATTTGCTGTTATATCGCAGATCCAAGCAGATACCTTCGAACATTTGTAAATGTTTAATGTTACACCAGTTTCAGTGGGTTCATATGTTTGTATTTTAATTCTTCTCTTTCTGTCTTTAGTTTTTACCTCTTTGTTCTACGTTCCCTGAAGATTATTATTGTTATTGTTATAATTAG
Source organism: Cottoperca gobio (assembly GCF_900634415.1). Lineage (NCBI taxonomy): Eukaryota > Metazoa > Chordata > Actinopteri > Perciformes > Bovichtidae > Cottoperca > Cottoperca gobio. The sequence continues at coordinate 403,284 of NW_021166815.1, read as the reverse complement.
AAAATGTATTGTTCAAATACAATAACAGTTATTGTGCTGATGAAAGCTGTGAAACACACACAGTGTATATATATATATATATATATATATATATATATATATATATATATATATATATATATATATACTGTAATATACTGAGGAAATAATAAACCTTTTTACCTCACTAAATTGATCTGACAGCTTTACAAATTAATTAAAAATCAAATAAATGAAGTATTATTGCAGATTAAACTACCAGCAGTATTAAAGTCATTAACATGAGCTCCATCTTGACCAGTTGAACATTAAAGTGATGAACACATGTATGCATCAATAATTATAAAACATTAAAATATATAATTCTGCAGAATGAGAACTTTTACTCTTTTTTTACAATGATAATTTAAAGTCTGCATCACTTCCTGTTTCTCAGCGATGCAGCAGAGCTCGCCGAATACCACATGTGCAGAGTGTGAACTGATGAATGAATGAACAACACGCTGAAGTATATACTTTAAGTAAAAGTCCTCATTCTGCAGAATAATATATATTATTGTATTATAATTATTGATGGATTAATGTGTTCATCACTTTCATGTTCAGCTGCTAATAATGACTTTATATACTACTGGTAGTTTAATCAGTAATATTACATCATTTATTAACTGATTGAAAATACATGTACTTAGCTACTTTATACAGACCGTACCTCGACCATAAATCAACGTTTAACCCAACGTTTAACATTTAATAAGTTTCCTCTTATTATGGAGACCTGATTTGGTTCATTGTGGGGACCTGTTTTGGTTTGTTGTGAGGACCTGATTTGGTTTGTTGTGGGGACCTGATTTGGTTTGTTGTGGGGACCTGATTTGGTTTGTTGCGAGGACCTGATTCTGTTTGTTGCGAGGACCTGATTTGGTTTGTTGTGGGGACCTCATTCTGTTTTTGTTGCGAGGACAGGATTCGGTTTGTTGCGAGAACCTGATTTGGTTCATTGTGGAGACCTGATTTGGTTCGTTGTGAAAACATGATTCGGTTTATTGCGAGGACATGATTCGTTTTTTTTTGCGAGGACATGATTCGGTTTGTTGTGGGGACCTGTTTTGGTTTGTTGTGGGGGACCTGATTTGGTTCATTGTAGGGGACCTGATTTGGTTTGTTGTGGTGACCTGTTTTGGTTTGTTGTGGGGACCTGTTTTGGTTTGTTGCGAGAACCTGATTCTGTTTGTTGGGAGGACATGATTCGGTTTGTTGCGAGGAGCTGATTTGGCTTGTTGTGGGGGACCTCATTGTGTTTGTTGCGAGGACATGATTCGGTTTATTGCGAGAACCTGATTCTGTTTGTTGCGAGGACCTGATTCAGTTTATTGCGAGGATATGATTTTGTTTGTTGTGAGGACCTCATTTGATTTGTTGTGGGGGACCTGTTTTGATTTGTTGCGAGGACCTCATTCTGTTTATGCAAGGACCTGATTTGGTTTGTTGTGGGGACATGATTTGGTTTGTTGTGGGGGACCTGATTTGGTTCATTGTAGGGGACCTGATTTGGTTTGTTGTGGTGACCTGTTTTGGTTTGTTGTGGGGACCTGTTTTGGTTTGTTGCGAGAACCTGATTCTGTTTGTTGGGAGGACATGATTCGGTTTGTTGCGAGGACATGATTCGGTTTGTTGCGAGGACCTGATTTTTAGTTTGTTGTGGGGACCTCATTCTGTTTGTTGCGAGGACAGGATTTGGTTTGTTGCGAGAACCTGATTTGGTTCATTGTGGGGACCTGATTTGGTTTGTTGTGGTGACCTGTTTTGGTTTGTTGCGAGGACCTGATTCAGTTTATTGCGAGGATATGATTTTGTTTGTTGTGAGGACCTCATTTGATTTGTTGTGGGGGACCTGTTTTGATTTGTTGCGAGGACCTCATTCTGTTTATGCAAGGACCTGATTTGGTTTGTTGTGGGGACATGATTTGGTTTGTTGTGGGGGACCTGATTTGGTTCATTGTAGGGGACCTGATTTGGTTTGTTGTGGTGACCTGTTTTGGTTTGTTGTGGGGACCTGTTTTGGTTTGTTGCGAGAACCTGATTCTGTTTGTTGGGAGGACATGATTCGGTTTGTTGCGAGGACATGATTCGGTTTGTTGCGAGGACCTGATCTTTAGTTTGTTGTGGGGACCTCATTCTGTTTGTCGCGAGGGCAGGATTTGGTTTGTTGCGAGAACCTGATTTGGTTCATTGTGGGGACCTGATTTGGTTCGTTGTAAGGACCTGATTTGGTTTATTGCGAGGACATGATTTGGTTTGTTGTGGGGGACCTGTTTTGGTTTGTTGTGGGGACCTGTTTTGGTTTGTTGCGAGAACCTGATTCTGTTTGTTGGGAGGACATGATTCAGTTTGTTGCGAGGAGCTGATTTGGCTTGTTGTGGGGGACCTCATTGTGTTTGTTGCGAGGACATGATTCGGTTTATTGCGAGAACCTGATTCTGTTTGTTGCGAGGACCTGATTCAGTTTATTGCGAGGATATGATTTTGTTTGTTGTGAGGACCTCATTTGATTTGTTGTGGGGGACCTGTTTTGATTTGTTACGAGGACCTCATTCTGTTTATGCAAGGACCTGATTTGGTTTGTTGTGGGGACATGATTTGGTTTGTTGTGGGGGACCTGATTTGGTTCATTGTAGGGGACCTGATTTGGTTTGTTGTGGTGACCTGTTTTGGTTTGTTGTGGGGACCTGTTTTGGTTTGTTGCGAGAACCTGATTCTGTTTGTTGGGAGGACATGATTCGGTTTGTTGCGAGGACATGATTCGGTTTGTTGCGAGGACCTGATTTTTAGTTTGTTGTGGGGATCTCATTCTGTTTGTTGCGAGGACAGGATTTGGTTTGTTGCGAGAACCTGATTTGGTTCATTGTGGAGACCTGATTTGGTTCGTTGTGGGGGACCTGATTTGGTTCATTGTAGGGGACCTGATTTGGTTTGTTGTGGTGACCTGTTTTGGTTTGTTGTGGGGACATGTTTTGGTTTGTTGCGAGAACCTGATTCTGTTTTTTGGGAGGACATGATTCGGTTTGTTGCGAGGAGCTGATTTGGCTTGTTGTGGGGGACCTCATTGTGTTTGTTGCGAGGACATGATTCGGTTTATTGCGAGGACAGGATTCTGTTTGTTGCGAGGACATGATTCGGTTTATTGCGAGGACATGATTCCGTTTGTTGCATGGACATGATTCGGTTTGTTGCGAGGACCTGATTCGGTTCGTTGCAAGGACATGATTTGGTTTGTTGCGAGGACATGATTTGGTTTGTTGCGATAACCTGATTTGGTTCATTGTGGGGACCTGATTTGGTTCGTTACAAGGACCTGATTTGGTTTATTGCGAGGACATGATTTGGTTTGTTGTGGGGGACCTGATTTGGTTCATTGTAGGGGACCTGATTTGGTTTGTTGCGAGAACCTGATTCTGTTTGTTGCGAGGACCTGATTTGGTTTGTTGCGAGGACCTGATTTGGTTTGTTGTAGGGACCTGATTTGGTTTGTTGCGAGAACCTGATTCTGTTTGTTGCGAGGACATGATTCTGTTTGTTGCGAGGACATGATTCGGTTTATTGCGAGGACATGATTCGGTTTGTTGCGTGGACATGATTCGGTTTGTTGCGAGGACCTGATTCGGTTCGTTGCAAGGACATGATTTGGTTTGTTGCGAGGACATGATTCGGTTTGTTGCGAGGACCTGATTTTTAGTTTGTTGTGGGGACCTCATTCTGTTTGTCGCGAGGGCAGGATTTGGTTTGTTGCGAGAACCTGATTTGGTTCATTGTGGGGACCTGATTTGGTTCGTTGCAAGGACCTGATTTGGTTTATTGCGAGGACATGATTTGGTTTGTTGTGGGGGACCTGATTTGGTTCATTGTAGGGGACCTGATTTGGTTTGTTGCGAGAACCTGATTCTGTTTGTTGCGAGGACCTGATTTGGTTTGTTGTGGGGACCTGATTTGGTTTGTTGTAGGGACCTGATTTGGTTTGTTGCGAGAACCTGATTCTGTTTGTTGCGAGGACATGATTCTGTTTGTTGCGAGGACATGATTCGGTTTATTGCGAGGACATGATTCGGTTTGTTGCGTGGACATGATTCGGTTTGTTGCGAGGACCTGATTCGGTTCGTTGCAAGGACATGATTTGGTTTGTTGCGAGGACATGATTCGGTTTGTTGCGAGGACCTGATTTTTAGTTTGTTGTGGGGACCTCATTCTGTTTGCCGCGAGGGCAGGATTTGGTTTGTTGCAAGAACCTGATTTGGTTCATTGTGGGGACCTGATTTGGTTCGTTGCAAGGACCTGATTTGGTTTATTGCGAGGACATGATTTGGTTTGTTGTGGGGGACCTGATTTGGTTCATTGTAGGGGACCTGATTTGGTTTGTTGTGGTGACCTGTTTTGGTTTGTTGTGGGGACCTGTTTTGGTTTGTTGCGAGAACCTGATTCTGTTTGTTGGGAGGACATGATTCGGTTTGTTGCGAGGAGCTGATTTGGCTTGTTGTGGGGGACCTCATTGTGTTTGTTGCGAGGACGTGATTCGGTTTATTGCGAGAACCTGATTCTGTTTGTTGCGAGGACCTGATTCAGTTTATTGCGAGGATATGATTTTGTTTGTTGTGAGGACCTCATTGATTTGTTGTGGGGGACCTGTTTTGATTTGTTGCGAGGACCTCATTCTGTTTATGCAAGGACCTGATTTGGTTTGTTGTGGGGACATGATTTGGTTTGTTGTGGGGGACCTGATTTGGTTCATTGTAGGGGACCTGATTTGGTTTGTTGTGGTGACCTGTTTTGGTTTGTTGTGGGGACCTGTTTTGGTTTGTTGCGAGAACCTGATTCTGTTTGTTGGGAGGACATGATTCGGTTTGTTGCGAGGACATGATTCGGTTTGTTGCGAGGACCTGATTTTTAGTTTGTTGTGGGGACCTCATTCTGTTTGTTGCGAGGACAGGATTTGGTTTGTTGCGAGAACCTGATTTGGTTCATTGTGGAGACCTGATTTGGTTCGTTGTGGGGGACCTGATTTGGTTCATTGTAGGGGACCTGATTTGGTTTGTTGTGGTGACCTGTTTTGGTTTGTTGTGGGGACATGTTTTGGTTTGTTGCGAGAACCTGATTCTGTTTTTTGGGAGGACATGATTCGGTTTGTTGCGAGGAGCTGATTTGGCTTGTTGTGGGGGACCTCATTGTGTTTGTTGCGAGGACATGATTCGGTTTATTGCGAGGACATGATTCTGTTTGTTGCGAGGACATGATTCGGTTTATTGCGAGGACATGATTCCGTTTGTTGCATGGACATGATTCCGTTTGTTGCGAGGACCTGATTCGGTTCATTGCAAGGACATGATTTGGTTTGTTGCGAGGACATGATTTGGTTTGTTGCGAGAACCCGATTTGGTTCATTGTGGGGACCTGATTTGGTTCGTTACAAGGACCTGATTTGGTTTATTGCGAGGACATGATTTGGTTTGTTGTGGGGGACCTGATTTGGTTCATTGTAGGGGACCTGATTTGGTTTGTTGTGGTGACCTGTTTTGGTTTGTTGTGGGGACCTGTTTTGGTTTGTTGTGGGGGACCTGAGTTGGTTCATTGTAGGGGACCTGATTTGGTTTGTTGTGGGGCACTGTTTTGGTTTGTTGCGAGAACCTGATTCTGTTTGTTGCGAGGACATGATTCGGTTTGTTGCAAGGACCTGATTTGGTTTATTGCGAGGACATGATTTGGTTTGTTGTGGGGGACCTGATTTGATTCATTGTAGGGGACCTGATTTGGTTTGTTGTGGTGACCTATTTTGGTTTGTTGTGGGGACCTGTTTTGGTTTGTTGCGAGAACCTGATTCTGTTTGTTGCGAGGACATGATTCGGTTTGTTGCGAGAACCTGATTCTGTTTGTTGCGAGGACATGATTCGGTTTATTGCGAGGACATGATTCAGTTTATTGGGAGGACATGATTTGATTTGTTGCGTGGACATGATTCGGTTTGTTGCGAGAACCTGATTCTGTTTGTTGTGAGGACCTCATTTGATTTGTTGTGGGGGACCTGTTTTGATTTGTTGCGAGGACCTCATTCTGTTTGTTGCAAGGACCTGATTTGGTTTGTTGTGGGGACCTGTTTTGGTTTGTTGTGGGGACCTGTTTTGGTTTGTTGCGAGAACCTGATTCTGTTTGTTGGGAGGACATGATTCGGTTTGTTGCGAGGAGCTGATTTGGCTTGTTGTGGGGGACCTCATTGTGTTTGTTGCGAGGACATGATTCGGTTTATTGCGAGGACATAATTCTGTTTGTTGCGAGGACATGATTCGGTTTATTGCGAGGACATGATTCGGTTTGTTGCGTGGACATGATTCGGTTTGTTGCGAGGACCTGATTCGGTTCGTTGCAAGGATATGATTTGGTTTGTTGCGAGGACATGATTCGGTTTGTTGCGAGGACCTGATTTTTAGTTTGTTGTGGGGACCTCATTCTGTTTGTCGCGAGGGCATGATTTGGTTTGTTGCGAGAACCTGATTTGGTTCATTGTGGGGACCTGATTTGGTTCGTTGCAAGGACCTGATTTGGTTTATTGCGAGGACATGATTTGGTTTGTTGTGGGGGACCTGATTTGGTTCATTGTAGGGGACCTGATTTGGTTTGTTGTGGTGACCTGTTTTGGTTTGTTGTGGGGACCTGTTTTGGTTTGTTGCGAGAACCTGATTCTGTTTTTTGGGAGGACATGATTCGGTTTGTTGCGAGGAGCTGATTTGGCTTGTTGTGGGGGACCTCATTGTGTTTGTTGCGAGGACATGATTCGGTTTATTGCGAGGACATGATTCTGTTTGTTGCGAGGACATGATTCGGTTTATTGCGAGGACATGATTCGGTTTGTTGCGTGGACATGATTCGGTTTGTTGCGAGGACCTGATTCGGTTCGTTGCAAGGACATGATTCGGTTTGTTGCGAGGACATGATTCGGTTTGTTGCGAGGACCTGATTTTTAGTTTGTTGTGGGGACCTCATTCTGTTTGTTGCGAGGACAGGATTTGGTTTGTTGCGAGAACCTGATTTGGTTCATTGTGGGGACCTGATTTGGTTCGTTGTGAGGACATGATTCGGTTTATTGCGAGGACATGATTCTGTTTGTTGCGAGGACATGATTCGGTTTGTTGCGAGGACATGATTTGGTTTGTTGTAGGGACCTGATTTGATTCATTGTGGGGACCTGTTTAGTTTTTTTGCGAGGACCTGATTCGGTTTGTTCCGAGAACCTGATTCTGTTTGTTGCGAGGACCTGATTCGGCTTGTTGCGAGGACATGATTCAGTTTGTTGCGAGGACCTGATTTGGTTTGTTGTGGGGGACTTCATTCTGTTTGTTGCGAGGACAGGATTCGGTTTGTTGCGAGAACCTGATTTGGTTCATTGAGGGGACCTGATTTGGTTCGTTGTGAGGACATGATTCGGTTTGTTGCGAGGACCTGATTTGGTTCGTTGTGGGGACCTGATTTGGTTCGTTGTGAGGACCTGTTTTGGTTTGTTGCAGGGACCTGATTCGGTTTGTTGTGGGGGACCTGATTCATTTTGTTGCGAGGACCTGACTGGTTTGTTGCGTGGCCCTCCCCTTGTTTTATATGTGTTGAAAGGAAAGCTGCTACCTTTAGGGGTCAGCGTGTGTGTGTCAAGGTAAAACACTCCTCTCAGCAGAGCCACCTCCTGCAGGATGACACTGAAGCTGTAAACGTCTCCTTTCTGAGTCCCACAGGGGGGGGGGGACTCTGTCCTCAGCAGCTCTGGAGCCGTCCACAGTTTACCTGCAGTAGTGGGCAAACACAGTAACTGGTGTCACTGTAGCATCAGGAGCTAGCATCACTTCTGAAGCTGAAAAGGTAAAACTACTCTTAAATGTAGTTTTATTTCCGTGTATTCCTAGATTAAATTAAATTAAATAAATTAAATAAAAGAGCGATATATGTCATTATGCTAAGCTAACTGACTCATTCAGTCAAATGGTATTAATAATTCTGAATTGTGATTTAATCTAATATTGAACAAATATTGTTGTAGCTAATAATATCAAAAAACATATATTTTTCATAAACAACAACAGTAGCATTTAGGTAAACAAACAAGCTTTTTAAGAGTTAAAATTGTGAAAATCGATATTTAGTAGTTATGTAACATAGTAACATAATGATATGTATAAATATATCTATAGATGTGTGTCGTACGTGCGTAGTGAGCGTGCGAGTCCTCAGGGCAGCTTGCGGTTCGCAGACTCTCCACGCCGTAGTCCGTGATCTTCAGGACAAAGCGGCTGTCCACAACGCAGTTAGACGACTTCAGGTTACCGTGGGACACGATGACGCTGTTGTGGAGGAACAACATGCCCTGATAACAGAACAACAACAACAATAAACATTTGTTATACAGATTATTAAGGACTTAAAGTCACAGACGCTCGTCAGACCTTCAGTCACTTTTTAGGCCTCAGGAGCAGCTTCTCCCCAGGTCTGTATCTCATGAGGGTCCTTAAACACATCCTGATCTAATTATACTGGCCTATGAGAAGCCTCCAAAACTTCCGTTATGTCTTTAATATTCTACACAGTTTATGTCTGGTGCACATAAGTGCGTCAGGCCTTGATTTACAAAGTTTCCTGATGGACAGAAAGCTGTACTTGTTGCTTAAGTAACACTAACTGCTGCTAACAGTAGCTGCCATTAGCTAATTAGCTGTTAGCTATGCTGCGAGGAGCTTTCGATCGCTGGGAGGAGGGTTTCAGGCCCAGGGTGGGGGGGAGGCTGGCGGGTAGCGGAGCCGGGTTAATAACGTTAGCTTGATGCTACATGTTGTGTCTTGATGTTATAATAATGTAATCATAACAAATACACGTTAATAATAATAATAATAATAATAATAATACATTTGATTTGTAAGCGCCTTTCATGGCTAAAAGCAATCTCAAGGTGCTACAGAATACAAGACAACAACAACAACAACAACAACATTAACATTAATTTACCACAGATTACTGCATGATGCTGCTTTAAAGAGAGAATCTGATAAATAAATACAAGATTTTATTTTGAAAAGGTGAATATACTTTGACTTAAAGCATGAAATATGTATGTAGACGAAGATATTTAACTATTGAGTGCTCTGAAAACGTTTTACAGGAAGTGACACAACACAAGAAGAAGCCCCCCCTGCTGACAGGCTGTTACCTTGACGATATCAGTGATGAGAGAATATCTGAACATCCAGTCGAGAGTGATGCTTTCGCTCTCCATCAGGTCCTGCAGGACACACACACACACACAGAGAGACACACACACACACACACACACACACACACACACACACCAGACACACACACACACAGCCACACACACTCACACACACACACAGACTAATTTGATTGTGTGTAGTCGACACGCAGCTGTATCATAAACACATCTGTGGCTGTGCGCTGTGCGTGTGTGTGTGTGTTTCATGTGATTAATGAGCCTCCTCCTGAACAACAGGATGTACCCCCCCCCCCCCCCCTAAAAAGTTAGCAACGCAGGAATAAAATAAAAACCAGGACCAGACAACGGGACTAACATCATCACATGACTTTGTTTTGGTAATTAGTGGTGAAATGTTAACTCATAACGACCTCCTGATTGTCACAGATTACGAGAGGACTCATGTAACACGAGTCCTGTGAGTGTTTAAATAATAACACTAAATAATATTGTTTTTGTGATTTTGGGCCATTTATCTTCCAGAACATCTTCTGTCAGACGAGTGTAAAGAAAACATCAGAATCCCATTCAGAGTTTGTCACTAACTTTGTGTGTGTGTAGATTTCTCCTAAAGTCACCAACAGTTACATTACATAGTGCCTCATTTACATATTAAACATGAACACTTGTAATATAAATGTAATTGTGTTAGTGTGAGTAATGAAGTGGGGAAATTTCAGCTGATATGTCTTCATATTTAAAGTTCCTCTGATTGTAAAGATTTGATCATCTTTGTCACATTTGTATCGTCTGATTATTATTAGTTTATTTCTTGTTAAATTCCCCTTGTGTAATGAATAATCCTCAGGTATTAAATAATATTAAATAATCATTACACACCCCCCCCCACGTATGACTGGGGCTCTGGTTGTGTCTTCCTGCTAACCCCCCCACCCCGACTTGCTCTTTGTTAATCGGACATTTATAGCTCCGGCGGTCATCTGGCATCCCACGCACCAACCTACGGGCTGACACATGTTCACGTTGCTAGGTTACCGTGCCGGGGGGTTGCTAGGTTACAGTACCGATACAGAACCATAACTGAGAGAGAAATGTTGCAGGGCTGATAGAGGGGTATAAAGGCTGATAGAGGGATATAAAGGCTGATAGAGATGTATAAAGGGATGATAGAGGGATATAAAGGCTGATAGAGGGATATAAAGAGCTGATAGAGGGGTATAAAGGCTGATAGAGATGTATAAAGGCTGATAGAGATGTATAAAGGCTGATAGAGGGATGTAATGCTTGATAGAGGGATATAAAGGGCTGATAGAGGGGTATAAAGGCTGATAGATATGTATAAAGGCTGATAGAGGAGTATAAAGGGCTGATAGAGGGGTATACAGGCTGATAGAGGGATATAAATGGTTGATAGATGGGTATAAAGGCCGATAGAGATGTATAAAGGCTGATAGAGGGATATAAAGGCTGATAGAGGGGTATAAAGGGCTGATAGAGGGGTATAAAGGCTGATAGAGATGTATAAAGGCTGATAGAGGGGTATACAGGGCTGATAGAGGGGAATACAGGCTGATAGAGATGTATAAAGGCTTATAGAGGGATATAAAGGGCTGATAGAGGGATATAAATGGTTGATAGAGGGGTATAAAGGCTGATAGAGATGTATAAAGGCTGATAAAGGGGTATAAAGGCTGATAGAGATGTATAAAGGGTTGATAGAGTGCTGTACCTGCAGACTGCCTCTGGGACAGTACTCTGTGATGATGCACATGTTTGGTGGGTCGATGCAGGCGCCGATGAAGCGGGTCAGGTGCTCATTCTGAACATCTCGCATCTGTAAAAGCTACTGTTTCAAATCTGACCAAAAACCATTAACATCATACAAGCAAGGTTCAGAAGCCCCAAGTTAGATACTCAATCTACGTAGGTAGGTCAGTAGGCTGGACGGTATGTCAGTAGTTAGGTAGGCAGGTTGGTTCGTCTGTCTGTCATTAGGTAGGTCAGTTGATAAGTAGGTAGATCTGTGGGTATGTGCCACTCCGACCCAGACCCTCAAAATTGTACAAGCACAGCACTGAACCCCCAAACAATGTATACTAGGTCAGCTGGTAGGTCAGCTGGTAGGTCAGTATGTAGGTAGATTGATGGAGTTCTTACATGTTTTAGTTCAAACAGAACCTTCCTCGTCAGTTCGATGCGTTTCTTGTTGATATACTTGATGGCTGCCAGGTTGCCCTGCAGGATATAATCAGAAGAATGAAGGTGGTGTAAGGTGGAGTAAGGTGGAGTACGGTGGTGTAAGGTGGACTAAGGCGATGTAAGGTGGCGTAAGGTGAAGTAAGGTGGTGTAAGATGGTGTATGGTGGTGTAAGTTGGTGTAAGGTGGTGTTAGACCTTGTAGTATCCGGTTTTGGTGTAAATCTGGAAGTTTCCCTCCATGGTCATCAGAGAGCCGCAGTTGGATCCTTTCTGCAGAGAATCAAGAGTCCAGTCAGTAGCTGTGTGTGTGTGTGTGTGTGTGTGTTTTTATGTGTGTGTGTGTGTGTGTGTGTGTGTGTGTTACCAGAGACATGGTCAGTCTGCTGCAGGCTCTCCTCAGGACTTTATCCAGGTTGCTCATCTGGACGTTGTCCCAGGAAACTCTCCACAGCTGAGCAGCCAGCTCGCTCTCCAGCTTTAACTTCCTGTTCAACAGAAAGGTGTGTGTGTGCGCGTGTGTGTGTGTACAGTGAATGACATGTGTTTGTGTAGAGTGTAGTCAATGTTTATATGAGAGAGAAAGAGAGAGAAAGGTGAGGGGGGACTGGCACAGAGAATGAGCGGTGGCTGCTCACTGAGCGTCACCAGTGTTTCCGCTGGGTTTACTGCTTTGGAGGATGCTGCCTGGGCTCTGCCTGTCTCTGACTGTAGGTGTGTGCGCATGTGTGGTCCGCGGAGAGCAGAGTGTGAATGTGCAAAGCAACACAGTAAACACTGAAATGTGCACATAATGAGATAAATAACATAAACGTTTAGTTTATTTAATAAAAGAGCTCCTCAATGTGAAAAGTGAGCTGTAAATATAAAAAAACTACCACTCTCACTCTCTCCCTCGCGCTCACTCTCACTCTGACTCTCACTCTGACTCTAACCCTCACCCTGACTCTGAATCTGACAAACTCTGACTCTCACTCTGACTCTCACCCTCACTCTCACTCTGACTCTCACCCTCACTCTGACTCTCACTCTGACTCTCACTCTGACACTCACCCTCACTCTCACCCTGACTCTGACTCTCACCCTCACTCTCACCCTGACTCTGACTCACTCTGACTCTCACTCTGACTCTCAACCTCACTCTCACTCTGACTATCACCCTCACTCTCACTCTGATCCTGACTCACTCTGACTCTCACTCTGACTCTCAACCTCACTCTCACTCTGACCCTCACTCTGACTCTCACTCTGACTCTCACTCTGACCCTGACTCTCACCCTCACCCTCACTCTCATCCTGACCCTCACCCTGACTCTCACCCTCACTTTGACTCTGACCCTGACTCTCACTCTGACTCTCTCCCTCGCCCTCACTCTCACTCTGACTCTCACTCTGACTCTCACTCTAATCCTCACTCTCACTCTGAATCTGACAAACTCTGACTCTCACTCTGACTCTCACCCTCACTCTCACTCTGACTCTCACTCTGACCCTCACCCTCACTCTGACTCTCACTCTGACTCTCACCCTCACTCTGACTCTCACCCTGACTCTGACCCTGACTCAACTCTGACTCTCACTCTGACTCTCAACCTCACTCTCACTCTGACTATCACCCTCACTCTCACTCTGACCCTCACTCTGACTCTCACTCTGACACTCTGACTCTCACCCTCACTCTCACCCTGACTCTGACTCTCACCCTCACTCTCACCCTGACTCTGACTCACTCTGACTCTCACTCTGACTCTCAACCTCACTCTCACTCTGACTATCACCCTCACTCTCACTCTGATCCTGACTCACTCTGACTCTCACTCTGACTCTCAACCTCACTCTCACTCTGACCCTCACTCTGACTCTCACTCTGACTCTCACTCTGACTCTCACCCTCACTCTCGCTCTGACTCTCACTCTGACCCTGACTCTCACCCTCACTCTCACCCTCACTCTCATCCTGACCCTCACCCTGACTCTCACCCTCACTTTGACTCTGACCCTGACTCTCACTCTGACTCTCTCCCTCGCCCTCACTCTCACTCTGACTCTCACTCTCACTCTGACTCTCACTCTAATCCTCACTCTCACTCTGAATCTGACAAACTCTGACTCTCACTCTGACTCTCACCCTCACTCTGACTCTCACTCTGACCCTCACCCTCACTCTGACTCTCACTCTGACACTCTGACTCTCACCCTCACTCTCACCCTGACTCTGACTCTCACCCTGACTCTGACCCTGACTCACTCTGACTCTCACTCTGACTCTCAACCTCACTCTCACTCTGACTATCACCCTCACTCTCACTCTGACCCTCACTCTGACTCTCACTCTAATCCTCACTCTCACTCTGAATCTGACAAACTCTGACTCTCACTCTGACTCTCACTCTGACTCTCACTCTAATCCTCACTCTCACTCTGAATCTGACAAACTCTGACTCTCACTCTGACTCTCACCCTCACCCTCACTCTGACTCTCACTCTGACCCTCACTCTGACTCTCACTCTGACTCTCACCCTCACTCTCACCCTGACTCTGACTCTCACCCTGACTCTGACCCTGACTCACTCTGACTCTCAACCTCACCTCACTCTCACTCTGACTATCACCCTCACTCTCACTCTCACCTCACTCTCATCCTGACCCTCACCCTGACTCTCAACCCTCACTTTGACTCTGACCCTGACTCTCACTCTCACCCTCACTCTGACTCACTCTGACACTCACTCTGACTCTCACCCTCACTCTGACTCTCACCCTCACTCTCACTCTCACCCTCACTCTCACCCTGACTCTCACTCTGACTCTGACCCTGACAACATTGACGCTGCTCAAAGGGGAGACGACACCATGACAGGAGAGAGAGGAAACGTTACCTTCAGGAACATTACACATTTCTCTGTCTCACTACATATACAACACAGGACTGATGACACCATGACAGGAGAGAGGGAAACGTTACCTTCAGGAACATTACACATGTCTCTGTCTCACTACATATACAACACAGGACTGATGACCAACCATGACAGGAGAGAGAGGAAACGTTAAACATTTTCCGGATATAGAACACAGGGAGTGTTATTAAAAACATTTCTCTGGAACATTTGGGGAAATGTAAGAACACACAGTCAACATTTCCTCAGTTTAGCGCCGGCCCTGCTTTCGTCCTCTGTGTTGTAACGTGGAGTGGAAGTGGCTCACAGGTGCAGACAGGTGTTGAAAGTCTCACCTGTAGATGAAGACCGTCACGTTGACGATGATGACGAAGACGAAGCAGCATCACTATGGCAATCATCTGATGCATGGTCACCGTACCTGGAGAGGACGGACAGAATGTGCTGGAGACTTATGACTCTGATTTAATTGAACCCCTCAAGTTCCTCAGCTAACTGAAGCTGCTCTGATGTCCATGTCATAAAACTGCTTTTAAAATAATTATATATATTCTCCACGTACGTGCGAGGCAGGCGGGTTTGTCGTTCTTGAAGCCGCACTCGGGCACGTCTGCCAGGTGGAGAGCCCCCGGGCCACTGGAAGCTCCGCCCACCCTGCATGATTAGCTGGTTCATACTTGCTGTTATACACACACAACCACCTACACACACACACAACAACACACACTACACAACACACCCACACACACACACAACACACACCACCACACACACACACCCATTATATGTGCATATCGCATGATAGATTGACAATTTTATGACGTTGACAATTAGTAGTTTGTTTTTAACTTTTATCTTCTAAGGTTCTGAATCAATTTACAGCTGGATGCCGGCTGGTGAACAGTAACACACACCGAGGTTAAGTGTGTCAGCCGTTATTGTGAGATGTGTGGAACTTTCTTTTGTACAACTTGAACTTGTTTTTCTTCAAGTCACTGAGAATCGCAGAAAAACAAATTCAGTTAAAAAAGCTGTCGCCCCCTACCGTCATTCTCTTCTATCTCTCCCGCCGCTCTCCTGCTCTCTCTCTCCTGTCGCTCTCTCTTCTGTCTCTGCTCTCTCCCGTCGCTCTTTTCTTCTATCTCTCCCGTCGCTCTCTCTCCGCGTCGTTCTCTCATCTGACGCTCTCTTATCTGTCTCTGCTCTCTCCCGTCAATCTCTTCTATCTCCTTCCCGTCACTCTCTTCTATCTCTCCCGTCGCTCTCTCCGGTCGCTCTCTCAACTGACACTCTCTTATCTGTCTCTGCTCTCTCCCGTCGCTCTCTCCGGTCGCTCTCTCAACTGACGCTCTCTTATCTGTCTCTGCTCTCTCCCGTCACTCTCTTCTATCTCTCCCGTCGCTCTCTCCGGTCGCTCTATCATCTGACGCTCTCTTATCTGTCTCTGCTCTCTCCCGTCACTCTCTTCTATCTCTCCCGTCGCTCTCTCTCGGTCGCTCTCTCAACTGACACTCTCTTATCTGTCTCTGTTCTCTCTGGTCGCTCTCTCCGGTCGCTCTCTCAACTGACGCTCTCTTATCTGTCTCTGCTCTCTCCCGTCACTCTCTTCTATTTCTCCCATCGCTCTCTCCCATCGTTCTCTCCCTCCGCTCCCTCCCATTGCTCTCTCGTGCCACTCTTTAGAAGTTTACCTCTGACTAAGCCCAGTTATTTATTAAACTAGCTTCAGGTTCTTTGTGTAACGTTTTACATGCATTAATCTTTTTTGGACAAAAGTGAATTCAACCGGACTTTCTCTGTGTTTTATAATGATTTCTATGTGAAGGTCTCTCGGGACAACTTGCCGACAGAGTGGACATAGAAATGTAGGATTTGAATCCTCTGTTAATCGTCACACATGTACTAAGTGAAATGTTAGACTCTGATCCTAGTGTCAGGAGCAGTGTGCAGCTTCATGCCGGGAGCAGCGTGGGGGTACAGTGCCTCAGGAGGTGAACCTTTCAAAACACCAGCCCACCTCCGTACTTGGTCCAATCGGAGACCCTCCAGTTCCTAAGCCAAGTCCCTACGCACTGAGCTGCCGTGTGCACCATTAGCTCAAGTTAGCTCAGAAAATTAAGTTCACTAACGTCAACAAACGACCGGCACCACATGGAGTCGTGCTGTGTTCCCGTAGACCAGGGGCTCTCAACGGGGGGCGTTCGCTGGAAGCAATATTTTAGAAAGGGGGGCGTTCACGTGTATTTGGGGGGCATTTGTGTGTACGGCCCGCGAGGTAATTCATAAACACACGAAGGGAAACTGTCCAAAGAAGAAGCAGGAAGTTAAGACAGCTGCAGTAGAGGCCTGGCAGAGCATCACCGGGAACCAAATCCAGTGTCTGGTGAGGGCTATGGGTTCACGACTTCAGGCTGTCATTGGACTGCAAAGGATTTGCAACCAAATATTAAAAGCGACTTATGTGATTTATGATTATGTTACTTTGTCTAATTACTTTTGGTCCCTAAAAAGGGATACCATGTATAAAATGTGTTGTATTCCTCCAACCATTCATCTGATTTGGATGTAAATACCCTCAAATTAAAGCTGGAAAGTCTGCACTTAAAGTACATATTGATTGTTAATGTCAAGTCCATTGTGGTCGAGTACAGAGCCAAAATGATGAAAATTGGTGTCAATGTCCAAATATTTATGGACCTAACTGTATATTGTTCTGCATGTCGACAGTGTATTTGCAGTTATTTATAAACAATATGAAGTTTTTGTTTTACCTGAAACTCTCCAGACTCCACATCGATGGTGTCCCACAGAGGCAAGTCCATCTGTCTGTCCCCGAACTCGTCCATCTCCACCTACGCCCGTCACTCCTGACCACAAAAACATCATATACTGGTTATTATTCTGTGTTTTATATTTTATACTCTGTGTTTTTTTTTTTTAAATACTTTATATTGTTGTATAAATATTGTTCG
This sequence comes from Cottoperca gobio, assembly GCF_900634415.1. Classification (NCBI taxonomy): domain Eukaryota; kingdom Metazoa; phylum Chordata; class Actinopteri; order Perciformes; family Bovichtidae; genus Cottoperca; species Cottoperca gobio. The sequence goes on along the minus strand of NW_021166815.1, from coordinate 385,983 downwards.
CAGATATTTTTAGTTTCACTAATAATCACACAGAAGAAGAAATGAACGGTTTGTGTTTTTATTAAAGACGTCCAAGAAAATGACAACAAGGAATTTAACATTAGACGGCTTAGACTGCTGGCGGACACCTCTCTCCTCTCGCCTCCTCCCTCTCTCCTCTTCCTCTCTCCTCCTCCCTCTCCTCCGCCCTCTCTCCTCTCCCTATATGTATGCATTTATGTAAATGTAGGTTACTAACTCAGCATCATCCCCGGAGTTTCTGTGTCTTTCACGTGGCAGGTTGCCACTGATAAAGTTTACGTCTGGATCATGAATCGTGGCTGCGCCTGTTGTTCTGGTCCTGTTGTTTGTTCTGGTCCTGCTGTTCTGGTCCTGTTGTTATGGTCCTGCCTGACGCCCACGTTAATAGATATTTTATCTTTTTGGAGACAGCAGGAAGCCTTTTTGACATTATCCTGGATTCATCCTTTCTTTTTTATATTCGATCACATCATCAGTTCTGTCACATGGATGTTGTATTTTTACGATGTTGTTTATCGTGTACACGACATCTATTGCACGTCTGTCCGTCCTGGGAGAGGGATCCCTCCTCAGCCTCTCTCTCAGGTTTAGAATGTTTCCCCCTTTAATTGTTGGTTTCCTTTAGGAAGTTTTTCCTTGTGCGATGCAAGGGTCTAAGGACAGAGGGTCTAAGGACATAAGGTCTAAGGACAGAAGGTCTAAGGACAGAGGGTCTGAGGACAGAGGGTGTAAAGACAGAGGGTCTAAGGACAGAGGGTCTAAGGACAGAAGGTCTAAGGACAGAGGGTGTGAGGACAGAGGGTGTAAAGACAGAGGGTCGGAGGACAGAGGGTCTAATGACAGAGGGTCTAAGGACAGAAAGTCTGAGGACAGAAGGTCTAAGGACAGAGGGTGTGAGGACAGAGGGTGTAAAGACAGAGGGTGTAATGACAGAGGGTCGGAGGACAGAGGGTCTAAAGACAGAGGGTCTAAAGACAGAGGGTCTAAGGAGAGAAGGTCTAAGGACAGAGGGTCTGAGGACAGAGGGTGTAAAGACAGGGGGTCTAAGGACAGAGGGTCTAAGGACAGAAGGTCTGAGGACAGAGGGTGTAAAGACAAAGGGTCTAAGGACGCAAGGTCTAAGGACAGAAGGTCTAAGGACAGAGGGTCTGAGGACAGAGGGTGTAAAGACAGAGGGTCTAAGGACAGAGGGTCTAAGGACAGAAGGTCTAAGGACAGAGGGTCTAAAGACAGAAGGTCTAAGGACAGAGGGTCTAAGGACAGAAGGTCTAATGACAGAGGGTGTAAATACAGAGGGTGTAAGAACAGAGGGTCTGAGGACAGAGGGTCTAAAGACAGAGGGTCTGAGGACAGAGGGTCTAAGGACAGAAGGTCTAAGGAGAGAAGGTCTAAGGACAGAGGGTCTGAGGACAGAGGGTGTAAAGACAGAGGGTCTAAGGATAGAAGGTCTAAGGACAGAAGGTCTAAGGACAGAGGGTCTGAGGACAGAGGGTGTAAAGACAGGGGGTCTAAGGACAGAGGGTCTAAGGACAGAGGGTGTAAGGACAGAGGGTCTAAGGACAGAGAGTGTAAGGACAGAGGGTGTAATGACAGAGGGTCTGAGGACAGAGGGTCTAAGGACAGAAGGTCTAAGGACAGAGGGTCTAAGGACAGAGGGTGTAAGGACAGAGGGTGTAAGGACAGAGGGTGTAAGGACAGAAGGAGTAAGGACAGAGGGTCTAAAGACAGAGGGTCTAAAGACAGAGGGTCTAAGGACAGAGGGTCTTAGGACAGAAGGTCTAAGGACAGAGGGTGTAAGGACAGAAGGTTTAAGGACATAAGGTCTAAGGACAGAGGGTCTGAGGACAGAGGGTCTAAGGATAGAGGGTCTAAGGACAGAGGGTCTAAGGACAGAGGTTTTCGTATCCTGTACAGTCTGTAAAGCCCACTGATACAAATATGTCATTTGTGATATTTATATAAATAAATTGTATTTTATTTGCTACACACATATACACACAAACACAAACAAACACTCTTTTTTGTTTCTGCACATATTGAAAATAAAAACAGGTGCATAGAAACACTAATGAAGAAGAACTTGTTTATCTCTACCTGTCTTTACATCTATCCCTCTGACGCACAGGCCTATAAATAATGACCGCTGTGTGTGTGTGTGTGTGTGTGTGTGTCAGACAGCAGCAGTCCAATCTAATAAAGAGCAGCAGCCTGTCTGTTTATCTGTTACATCTGCATCATGTTGCTGTTTACTCCTCTTTTCTTCTTCTCCTTCTCCTCCTTCTTCTTCTCCTTCTTCTCCTTCTCCTCCTTCTTTTTCTCCTTCTCCTTCTTCTTCTTCTTCTCCTCCTCCTCCTTCTTCTCCTTCTTCTTCTTCTTCTTCTTCTCCTTCTCCTCCTTCTTCTTCTCCTTCTTCTTCTTCTTCTTCTTCTTCTTCTTCTTCTTCTCCTTCTTCTTTCTTCTTTCTTCGTCTCTTTCTTCTTCGTCTCCTTCTTCTCCTCCTTCTAATTTTCCTTCTTCTTCTCCTCCTCCTTCTTCTTTTCCTTCTTCTTCTCCTTCTTCTCTTCTCCTTCTCCTTGTTCTTCTTATTGTACTCCTTGTTCTTCTTCTCCTTCTCCTCATCCTCCTTATTTTCCTTCTTCTTCTCCTTCTCCTCCTTCTCCTTCTTATTTTCCTTCTCCTCCTTCTTATTCTCCTTTTCCTTCTTCTTCTCCTTCTCCTTGTTCTTCTTCTTCTTCTCCTTCTCCTTCTCCTTCTTGTTCCTCTTCTTCTCCTTCTCTTTCTTCTCCTTGTTCTTCTTCTCCTTGTTCTTCTCCTCCTTCTTCTTCTCCTCCTTCTTCCTTCTTCTTCTCTTCCTTCTTCTTCTTCTCCTTCTTCTCCTTCTTCTCCTCCTTCTCCTTGTTCTCTCTTCTCCTTGTTCTTCTTATTGTACTCCTTGTTCTTCTCCTTCTTCTCCTTCCTTCTTCTTATTTTCCTTCTCCTCCTTCTTATTCTCCTTTTCCTTCTTCTTCTCCTTCTTCTTCTCCTTCTCCTTCTTGTTCTTGTTCCTCTTCTTCTCCTTCTTCTCTTTCTTCTCCTTGTTCTTCTTCTCCTTCTTCTCCTTCTTCTTATTTTCCTTCTTCTTCTCCTCCTCCTCCTTCTTTTCCTTCTTCTTCTCCTCCTTCTCCTTCTCCTTGTTCTTCTTATTGTACTCCTTGTTCTTCTTCTCCTTCTCCTCCTCCTCCTTCTTCTTCTTATTTTCCTTCTTCTTCTCCTCCTTCTCCTTCTTCTTATTTTCCTTCTCCTCCTTCTTATTCTCCTTTTCCTTCTTCTTCTCCTTCTTCTTCTCCTTCTTCTCCTTGTTCTTCTTCTTCTCCTTCTTCTCCTTGTTCTTCTTGTTCCTCTTCTTCTCCTTCTCTTTCTTCTCCTTGTTCTTCTTCTCCTTGTTCTTCTCCTCCTTCTTCCTTCTTCTTCTCCTCCTTCTTCTTTTCCTTCTTTTTCTCCTTCTTCTCCTCCTTCTCCTTGTTCTCCTTCTCCTTGTTCTTCTTATTGTACTCCTTGTTCTTCTTCTCCTTCTTCTCCTCCTTCTCCTTCTTCTTATTTTCCTTCTCCTCCTTCTTATTCTCCTTTTCCTTCTCCTTCTTCTTCTTGTTCTTGTTCCTCTTCTTCTCCTTCTTCTCCTTGTTCTTCTCCTTCTTCTTATTTTCCTTCTTCTTCTCCTTCTTCTCCTCCTTCTCCTTGTTCTCCTTCTCCTTGTTCTTCTTATTGTACTCCTTGTTCTTCTTCTCCTTGTTCTTCTCCTCCTCCTCCTTCTCCTTCTTATTTTCCTTCTTCTTCCTCCTCCTTCTCCTTCTTCTTTTCCTTCTCCTCCTCCTTATTCTCCTTTTCCTTCTTCTTCTCCTTCTTCTTCTCCTTCTTCTTCTCCTTGTTCTTCTTCTTCTCTTCTCCTTTGTTCTTCTTGTTCCTCTTCTTCTCCTTCTCTTTCTTCTCCTTGTTCTTCTTCTCCTTGTTCTTCTCCTCCTCCTTCTTCTTCTTCTTCTCCTCCTTCTTCTTCTTCTTTTCCTTCTTTTTCTTTTCTCCTCCTTCTTCTTGTTCTTCTTCTCCTTCTTCTCATTGTACTCCTTGTTCTTCTTCTCCTTCTTCTCCTCCTTCTCCTTCTTCTTATTTTCCTTCTCCTCCTTCTTATTCTCCTTTTCCTTCTTCTTCTCCTTCTTCTCTTCTCCTTCTTCTCCTTCTTCTTCTTCTCCTTCCCCTTGTTTCCCTTCTTCGAAACGTCTCATGTGTTTGTCTTTAAAATGTTCCAGAAACTAAAATGACAGATCTAAAGTTTGGAACAACATCTCAGCTGATGAATGGAGACATTTTTATGGGACAATCCGTCTCCTTTTTTTGTTTTTTTCTGTCTTGGTTTGGGTATTAACTCGGAGCTAAAGGCAGCCCAAAGAAAGAAAAAAATAATTTTATACAAACTGTGTACAAATACTGCAGCAACGAAGTATAAAACTACAAAATAAAAGTCCCTTGTGTTCATGAACCGGCTTCACTAACGGTGTACTTCCTGTCATTTCCTGTTCCTTCCTGTCGCTTCCTGCCACTTCCTGTTTCTTTCCTGTCGCTTCCTGTTCTTTCCTGTCGATTCCTGGAACTTCCTGTTCTTTCCTGTCGTTTCCTGTCACTTCCTGTCGCCTCCTTCTTCGTCCTTTTTCCTGTCGCTTCCTTCCCTTCCTGTCACTTTCCTGTTCCTGTCGCTTCCCTGTCACTTCCTGTCCTGTCACTCT
>NW_021166815.1:372500-381183 GCF_900634415.1 Cottoperca gobio | reverse complement strand
CCCCCTAACAACATGACTACAAACGAGTACATACACAACTTATGACTACAAAGAGATAACAATACACTCCCCCCCTCGACTACCAATCATCTAGAGTTAATACAACCAACAAAAGAGACCCCCCCCCCCCCCCTACAACTGCCTACAAAGACCGACTCCACAACATGACACAAAGAGTTACCCCCCCTAAAACACCCCCGACCTCTCCAAAGAGAATCCACACCCCATTTTTTTAAATACAAAAACGACACACACATTGCGACGTACAAAGAGACACAAATGATACAAGAGACACAACATGACTACAAAGAGACACAACATGACTACAAAGAGACACAACATGACTACAAAGAGACACAACATGACTACAAAGAGACACAACATGACTACAAAGAGACACAACATGACTACAAAGAGACACAACACGACTACAAAGAGACACAACATGACTACAAAGAGACACTAACATGACTACAAAGAGACACAACACGACTACAAAGAGACACAAAACAAAGAGACACAACATGACTACAAAGAGACACAACACGACTACAAAGAGACACAAAACAAAGAGACACAACATGACTACAAAGAGACACAACACGACTACAAAGAGACACAAAACAAAGAGACACAACATGACTACAAAGAGACACAACATGACTACAAAGAGATACAACACGACTACAAAGAGACACAAAACAAAGAGACACAACATGACTACAAAGAGACACAACATGACTACAAAGAGATACAACACGACTACAAAGAGACACAAAACAAAGACACAACATGACTACAAAGAGACACAACATGACTACAAAGAGACACAACATGACTACAAAGAGAGACAACATGACTACAAAGAGACACAACATGACTACAAAGAGACACAACATGACTACAAAGAGACACAACACGTCTACAAAGAGACACAACACGACTACAAAGAGACACAACACGACTACAAAGAGACACAACATGTCTACAAAGAGACACAACACGACTACAAAGAGACACAACACGACCACAAAGAGACACAACATGACTACAAAGAGACACAACACGACTACAAAGAGACACAACATGACTACAAAGAGACACAAAACAAAGAGACACAACACGACTACAAAGAGACACAAAACAAAGAGACACAACATGACTACAAAGAGACACAACATGACTACAAAGAGACACAACATGACTACAAAGAGACACAACACGACTACAAAGAGACACAAAACAAAGAGACACAACATGACTACAAAGAGACACAACATGACTACAAAGAGACACAACATGACTACAAAGAGACACAACACGACTACAAAGAGACACAACACGACTACAAAGAGACACAACACGACTACAAAGAGACACAACACGACTACAAAGAGACACAACACGTCTACAAAGAAACACAACACGACTACAAAGAGACACAACACGACTACAAAGAGACACAACACGACTACAAAGAGACACAACATGACTACAAAGAGACACAACATGTCTACAAAGAGACACAACACGACTACAAAGAGACACAACACGACCACAAAGAGACACAACATGACTACAAAGAGACACAACATGACTACAAAGAGACACAAAACAAAGAGACACAACACGACTACAAAGAGACACAAAACAAAGAGACACAACACGACCACAAAGAGACACAACACGACCACAAAGAGACACAACATGACTACAAAGAGACACAACACGACTACAAAGAGACACAACATGACTACAAAGAGACACAAAACAAAGAGACACAAAGAGACACAACACGACTACAAAGAGACACAAAACAAAGAGACACACAACATGTCTACAAAGAGACACAACATGACTACAAAGAGACACAACACGACTACAAAGAGACACAAAACAAAGAGACACAACATGACTACAAAGAGACACAACATGACTACAAAGAGACACAACATGACTACAAAGAGACACAACACGACTACAAAGAGACACAAAACAAAGAGACACAACATGACTACAAAGAGACACAACATGACTACAAAGAGACACAACATGACTACAAAGAGATACAACATGACTACAAAGAGACACAACATGACTACAAAGAGACACAACATGACTACAAAGAGACACAACACGACTACAAAGAGACACAACACGACTACAAAGAGACACAACACGTCTACAAAGAAACACAACACGACTACAAAGGGACACAACACGACTACAAAGAGACACAACACGACTACAAAGAGACACAACATGACTACAAAGAGACACAACATGTCTACAAAGAGACACAACACGACTACAAAGAGACACAACACGACCACAAAGAGACACAACATGACTACAAAGAGACACAACATGACTACAAAGAGACACAAAACAAAGAGACACAACACGACTACAAAGAGACACAAAACAAAGAGACACAACATGTCTACAAAGAGACACAACACGACCACAAAGAGACACAACATGACTACAAAGAGACACAACACGACTACAAAGAGACACAACATGACTACAAAGAGACACAAAACAAAGAGACACAAAGAGACACAACACGACTACAAAGAGACACAAAACAAAGAGACACAACATGTCTACAAAGAGACACAACATGACTACAAAGAGACACAACACGACTACAAAGAGACACAAAACAAAGAGACACAACATGACTACAAAGACGACAGAATTTTTAAACATCTGTGTGATCTAACGGAGCGTGTTACACAACAGCTCTGAATAATCTGGAGCAGTGTAATCCTCTTACATCAGATCCAAACTGTCCTGATGAGGGTCAGATTCTGCGCAGGATTAACTGTACTCTGGAGCAGAACAAGGTTTTAATGAGGCGTTCAGTGGCATTCTGCCAGAGTTTAGAGTGTCCCTGAACGCAGCACAGTGAGTCATGTGTTCATGTTTTCTGGACGTGTTGGAGCCTCATGCTTTTATTCTGAAGTAACCTTTTCATAATAAAAGCTGCTAAAGGAACTAATGCTACTAATACTAGCATCAGTAGATATTTTACTGGAGCAACACTCGCTGGTTTTCAGGTTAACAAAGTCGGTTTTTATTATTTTTGTTGAACTGACATCAAATAATAAAAAACATGTTATAATCATTTAAAACAAAGTATAAATTATGGAGCCTTAAAAACTAAATTCTCTTTTAATTTGAATTAAAAGCGACTTGATGTTAAAGGGTTAACTTGATCCCATGCAGCTGCCTGCAGGCTCCTGTTTGTATTTACGTCATGATGTGATTTTAAACATTTTATAAAGATGATGTCAGTCTGAGGACGAGCAGAGACATGTACACACACACACTGACATCAAACATTCAATAACCTGTGTGTGCGTGTGCGTGTGCGTGTGTGTGTAGAAGAAGAAGAGAAGGAGAATTGACCGCAGTATGATCGGAGAGCCGACAAACTTCATCCACCTCACACACATCGGCTCCGGAGAGATGGCAGAGAGCCTGCAGCCGGTGAGACACACCTGTCTGTCTCTCTCTCTCTCAGTCTGTCTTTCTGCCTGTCTGTCTGTCTGTCTGTCTCTCTCTCTCTCTCTCTCTCTCTCTCTCTCTCTCTCTCTCTGCCTGTCTGTCTGTCTGTCTCTCTCTCTCTCTCTCTCTCTCTGTCTGTCTGTCTGTCTGTCTCTCTCTCTGCCTGTCTGTCTGTCTGTCTCTCTCAATCACTTTTTGGGATTTCGGTGATCTTACGTTTACAAAAAAATGTCATAATAGTCTGAGAATAAAATTGAAATCCGAATATATTTATTTATATTTCCGTCACAGTTTTATAGTTTTCATTTTTTTACACCAGAGGGTTTGTTGTGATGAACGGGGAATAAATATAATAATAATAAATATGAGTTCAGCTACAGGTCTGAACACACGACACAAAAGAAAATGAAAGAAAATGATAATAAAACAAAAATATAATAAAATAAAAAATAAAACTTTTAATTAAAATTATATTAATATATATATATTTAATGGAAGAAAACAATTAAATAAGACAATTTAAAAGCAATATAGAAAATAAATATCATTTAGGATTAAATTAAACTGATTTAAAGAATAGAATAAAGTGAGAAATAATTATTTAAAAAAATTATATATATATATTATAATGTATATTATAACACAATACTGAAATAGTATTATTGTCATTATGATCATCTACTTCTGTGGTGTAGTTAATGACAACGTGTCCATCTACATGTATTTATATTGATCGTGTTCTCTGTGTGTGTGTGTGTGTGTGTGTGTGTGTGTCTGTGTGTGTGTGTGTGTGTGTGTGTGTGTGTCTGTGTCTGTGTCTGTGTGCGTACAGTCAGGGTCGGTTCAGGAACAGATGAGGTCTAAAGGCCAGAACATGAACGGCAGGAACAGCCTGTTATAGCCGGTAAACACACTCTCACAAACACACACACACACACACACACACACACACACTCAGATACTCACACACTCTCACAAACACACACACACAAACACTCTGATTTAATTGCAATAAAGAAATCAGCAGGAAGCAGAAATAACTCCGTCATGATGGTCATTTGTAAAAAGTCTGAGTTCCTGATTTTTCGGGTCTGTCTGCAAGACGACAAGCAAACAACTTCTTAAATGCTTGTTTTCTGAAGGGAGTTTGGTTGAGGGCTAAGCTAACTTTGTAGCTCCATCAACTCAACTTTAAATTCTGCATAAATACGGCAAGAACATTATTGTTTAGACACATAGATATCTTTAAAATGATAGAAACTCAATGGCTTTTAAAAAGAAGCTTTTGCAACCTAGCGTCACTCAAATGTCTTGCACGAATACGTGAATGGTGTAAATTTAGCTTCTCATCAATTAATTTCTTTCCATTGATTTTGTATGTCGCGCCGCGTGAATAAAATATCTTCCTATTTACTGTGAACACACCATTAAAGTACATGTCAACAAACATTTCCCAGCCCTTTCACTAAACAGATACTTTAACCTCTTTAAATACTTTAAATCATTAACTTTAACTGAAACTTCGCTTCGTTTAATCGACTGCCGCTTCAGTTTCTTTCAGTGCTACATTTTCTTCACTTTCAATTTCATGATATAAAATGATATTCAAAGCTAGATATTGTATTTCTTTCTTTGCACTACAGTTGTTGACATCCTGTTTATTATTTTTCAGGAGTGTATTACGACGTAGACGAGCTGACCGACCTTCTCTTTGCTCCACGACCTTCACTCCCCTCCGAGCCAACCTCCTCCCCTCCTGCCCCGCTGAAGTGCTCTTGAGCAAAGTACCACCAGCCACCCGCAGGGGGCGCCGTCCTGACCACGACAAAACAAATCTCCCCTTTGAGGATTATTTCTTTCTTTAAAATGTGACTCCTTTCGCGTAATTTCAGCAAAGTATTTTCTACAAGCCTCTGCATGTGATCCCAGAAAGGCAAGGACTACATCTCCCAGCATGCCTCTAAACTCCCTCTGCGTCCACATTGTGCTTGCTCCACCGCTGACATCAAAGAGACATTTTTATTATTGAATTTAAAATATACGTTTTTGGATCGGAGTAAAAATAAAAATAAATGTGTTGTTGTATTCACCACTCGAGGTTCCCCCGTCAGTATTAATAAAACCGACCAATGACATCACTGGAGTCCATTTCCCAGAATGCCGTGTTATTCGGGATATGCAACAAATGACAGAATGTCTGTATTTAAGAAAGAAAAACTGGCTTCAAAGTGTTGCTTTAAATTGACTACATTTACCAGCATTCATAGGGAACTTTTCTCTACACCCCCCTCCCTCCCCCGTTGTTTCCTCAATGAACTACATTTCCCAGGATGTTTCGCTCCTCACTCGCGCAGCTAAAGGATTATTATTTTGTTTATTATTTGTTGTTATTTTGGTCATATGACCTCAGTGATGACATCATTGGACTTCAACTCCCAGGATGCCTCACTGTGCGATGGGAAAGTCCCCCCAGTGTGTCTGTGTGTGTGTGTGTGTGTGTGTGTGTGTGTGTGTGTGTGTGTGTGTGTGTGTGTGTGTGTGATGTCATATGTTCTTAATATCCCACCAGTTTAAATATAAACGTTGCTTCGCTGAACTCTGAGGCGACTCAACACACAGTTCAAAACTTCCATTAGAAAATCACACGTTTAGTAAAACTTCTATATTTTCACTCGTACAAAGATTTTATTTGTCTTTCTGTTCATTCGACGACCTAAGCTGTGGGTCGGGGCCCTAAACGGGTCTCCAGCTGACATCTGTCAGGAGCCCTAAGAAGACAGAAGTGTGCGACTGTTTCGCTTCGGATGCCACATTGAGACATTTTCAGGACTTTTGTTTAAAACATTTCTTGTTGAAAAGGTTTCATGCTGCATCCTGTGGGACCATCAAGTGTTTAACTGCTTTATGTTTCCAGTATTTGAACAAGATGACGTTATTTTTAATTTCCTGCTGTTTTGGGTGATTTGCTGTGATTTCTCCTGATGATTTATTTCTATTTTGTGTTTCTTCTGTCTGGTTTCTCAACGCTCAGTTTGGGTCTCTTTCTTCATGTGATTTGAAGGTTTCTAAAATTAGAGGTCGTGGGAAAGCTTAGAAATATCAGCTGCCATTAGGACCAAAAACAACAACTTTGATATTAACTTTAATTTAACGTGCGATGGATCAAATTCCCCAAAACGTTTAATTCCAGCACTTTAGAAAAAGCTGTAACGTGATCTGAAGCAGAACCAACCAAACACACAAACACAGACATTTACATTTTATTTATTAATTAAAGTGTCGCTATATTACGGTCTACATATTTCAAAGCCTTGTCTACAGTGTGAGATATGTAATATTGGTGAAGAATATGAAATTTAATTTATTTACTTGTTTTGCCTTTAAACTGTCCGATTTTAAAAGATAAGTTAAAAATATGAACTTTCTCAATACAACCCAAACTTTGTTCTGTTTCTATTCTACACTTGCAGAATAGAAACTCCTGTTTGTCATCAAACCTCCAAAGTTACCAGAAATATTAGTGTGGACTCAGTTTTGTCCTTACACCAGATTCTATTATCAGAACTTTAGATTTAACTCGGACTGGACTGACACAACTAATGCCTCAACAAATCCACAGAAGTATTTTAGTATTGATTAAAACTCTGGACTCTTCAGAGAGAGTTTTCGTTCCTCCCTCTCTGAAAGATCGTCTGCCGTCCTGATGTTTCAGCTGATTTCACACCATGTGACTCAGATACCTTCGATCAGCTGATGGCGTTTAAAATCAACAATAGACGGCAAACAAGGAGCCGAAAACAGAAGTCACATGAGCGAGCGTTTTGAATCAGTCAAACAGAGACACCGGCTGTTCTTCTTCTGTGGTGTTTCTGAGGACCTGCACAAAACGCCCGCAAGTCTTTCACTAAAACGTTGTTTCTGCCGCTGACGGCTCATCGTGTTAGTTTAAGTGTCAGACAACATCAAGGACCCGAGAAATACAACATTTGCTTTACCACAATGCGGATGTGAGGCGAGAGAGACTTCTGCTTGAGCGAGACTTCGTGAGACACAATGACAAACAGAAGTGTTTTATTTCTCTGAAGCTCCATAATGTTGTCTGACACTTATAATAACAAGCTAAGTCTGTCCGGCCGGAAACAAACGTTTATTGCATCGATTACGTTGCAGCTCGTTCGGCTCCTGCAGCGCTCTCTCTCACTACGGGACACTTTCACACATATTGTCCCTTTTCCCCGTTCCTCCACAACTCTGACTCCATCGTTACAGAAACATTGTCGATTTTATGGCGATAAATGTAGAAAAGGAACACAGAGAGAAAAGCTAAAGAAGGAGTAACCGATTTTACACTTTAACAAACAACACAAAGAAACAACTAAACTTCAAAATACAATCTCGGCGATGAGTCTGTCGACCTCTTCACTAAATCTGCCTCGTTTTTCTATTCTCAGAAACTCAGGGCGCCAAAGTCTGGCTCCTTTTGTTTATCACAACCATAGTTCCTCTCTTCCTCTTCCTCTTCCCCCCCCCCCCCCCCCCCCCCCCCCACATGGGATTCCCCTCCCGGCTTACAGTCCACCAACACTGGAGAGCTCTTTCTCTTAAACCTCCGACAGAAACAACGAGATTCAGAGACGGGGTGGAGACAAACGCCCGAATATGAAATATTATTTCCATCTTGCTGTGTTGATAAAGTCCAGCCTTCTTATCAAGTGATTTCTGTTTGTCAAAGATTTATTGAACTGTTATTGTCTCGTGAATAAATGTTGCTTAGTTAGAATTGTATGAATGCATTTATTAAGAGTTGTGATCATGTCGGGAACCTGCAGGACTTTAAATAGGCGTCACGTGATGTGAGTATGTGCCGCTGCAGTTCCTCGGCCGTCCACTAGGTGCTGCTGTGGTGAAACTCGGACTGTATTGAAGTGACTGAAACAAACAACAGGTTCACCTCTCTGGAAATCATTTCACTTTTCTTTTTTTAACACTTTTTTTTTATTGTTTTTTAACATATATAGACACTACATAAGACAGTACACAAACTTCCAAAGGCTTCCATCCTTCTCCCAGCACAGGAACATTAATCATCTCCAAGTTGCTGACCCAGAGTGCCCTCTACATCCGCATGTTCCAGAGAGTTAAGGAACGGGCCCCATACTTTTTAAAT